>NC_143134.1:2460000-2652500 GCF_059928025.1 Delphinapterus leucas
TAACCCTAAGCCTAACCCTAACCCTAACCCTAACACTTACCCGAAGCCTTACCCTCACCTGTCCCCTAATCCTAACCCGTACGCTAACACTAACCCGTACCCTAACACGTACGCTCACCCTAAACCGTTGTCGTACCCTAACCTGTACCGTAAACCATCCCCGTCCCCTAACCCTAACCCTAACCCTAACCCTTACCCGAAGCCTTACCCTCACCCGTCCCCTAATCCTCACCCGTACGATAACACTAACCCGTACCCTAACACGTACGCTCACCCTAAACCGTTGTCGTACCCTAAACTGTACCCTAAACCGTCCCCATCCCCTAACCCTAACCCTAACCGTACCCGAAGCCTTACGCTCACCCGTCCCCTAATCCTAACCCGTACGCTAACACTAACACGTACCCTAACACGAACGCTCACCCTAAACTGTTGTCGTACCCTAACCTGTACCCTAAACCGTCCCCGTCCCCGTCCCCGTCCCCTAACCCTAACCCTAACCCTTACCCGAAGCCTTACCCTCACCCGTCCCCTAATCCTAACCCGTACGCAACACTAACCCATACCCTAACATGTACGCTCACCCTAAAACGTTGTCGTACCCTAACCTGTACCCCAAATCGTCCCTGTCGCCGTCCCCTAACCCTAACCCTAACCCTAACCCTAACCCTTACCCGAAGCCTTACACTCACCCGTCCCCTAATCCTAAACCGTACGCTAACACTATCCCGTACCCTAACACGTACGCTCACCCTAAACCGTTGTAGCAGCCTAACCTGTACCCTAAACCGTCACCGTCCCCTAACCCTAACCCTAACCCTATCCCTTACCCGAAGCCTTACCCTCACCCGTCCCCTAATCCTAACTCGTACGCTAACACTAACCCGTACCCTAACACGTACGCTAACCCTAAATCGTTGTCGTACCCTAACCTGTACCCTAAACCGTACCCGAACCCTAACCCTAACCCTAACCCTAACCCTAACCCTAACACTTACCCGAAGCCTTACCCTCACCCGTCCCCTAATCCTATCCCGTACTCTAACACTAACCCGTACCTTAACACGTACGCTCACCATAAACCGTTGTCGTACCCTAACCTGTACCCTAAACCGTCACCGTCCCCTAACCCTTACCCTAACCCTAATCCTAACCCTTACCCGAAGCCTTACCCTCACCCGTCCCCTAATCCTAACCCGTACGCTAACACTAACCCGTACCCTAACACGTACGCTCACCCTAAATCGTTGTCGTACCCTAACCTGTACCCTAAACCGTCCCCGTACCCTAACCCTAACCCTAACCCTAACCCTAACCCTACAACTTACCCGAAGCCTTACCCTCACCCGTCCCCTAATCCTAACCCGTACGCTAAAACTAACCCATACCCTAAGACGTACACTCACCTTAAACCGTTCTCGTACCCTAACCTGTACCCTAAACCGTCCCCGTCCCCTAACCCTAACCCTAACCCTAACCGTTACCCGAAGCCTTACCCTCACCCGTCCCTTTATCCTAACCCGTACGCTAACACTAACCCGTACCCTAACACGTACGCTCACCCTAAATCGTTGTCGTACCCTAACCTGTACCCTAAACCGTCCCCGTCCCTGTCCCCGTCCCCTAACCCTAACCCTAACCCTTACCCGAAGCCTTACCCTCACCCGTCCCCTAATCCTAACCCGTATGCTAACACTAACCCATACCCTAACATGTACGCTCACCCTAAACCGTTGTCGTACCCTAACCTGTACCCTAAACCGTCCCAGTCCCCGTCCCCTAACCCTAACCCTAACCCTAACCCTAACCCTAACCCTTACCCAAAGCCTTACCCTCACCCGTGCCCTAATCCTAACCCGTACGCTAACACTAACCCGTACCCTAACACGTACGGTCACCCTAAACCGTTGTCGTAGCCTAACCTGTACCCTAAACCGTCTCCGTCCCCTAACCCTAACCCTAACCCTAACCCTAACCCTAACACTTACCCGAAGCCTTACCCTCACCCGTCCCCTAATCCGAACCCGTACGCTAACACTAACCCGTACCCTAACACGTACGCTCACCCTAAACCGTTGTCGTACCCTAACCTGTACCCTAAACCGTCCCCGTCCCCTAACACTAACCCTAACCCTAACCCTAACCCTTACCCGAAGCCTTACACTCACCCGTCCCCTTATCCTAACCCGTACGCTAACACTAACCCATACCCTAACACGTACGCTCACCCTAAACCGTTGTCGTACCCTAACCTGTACCCTAAACCGTCCCCGTCCCCTAACACTAACCCTAACCCTAACCCTAACCCTTACCCGAAGCCTTACCCTGACCCGTCCCCTAATCCTAACCCGTACGCTAACACTAACCCGTACCCTAACACGTACGCTCACACTAAACCGTTGTCGTACCCTAACCTGTATCCTAAACCGTCCACGTCCCCGTCCCCAACCCTAACCCTAACCCTAACCCTAACCTTTACCCGAAGCCTTACCCTCACCCGTCCCCTAATCCTAACCCGTACGCTAACACTAACCCGTACCCTAACATGTACGCTCACCCTAAACCGTTGTCGTACCCTAACCTGTACCCTAAACCGTCCCCGTCCCCTTCCCCTAACCCTAACCCTAACCCTAACCCTAACCCTTATCCGAAGCCTTACCCTCACACGTCCCCTAATACTAACCCGTACGCTAACACTAACCCATACCCTAACATGTACGCTCACGCTAAACCGTTGTCCTACCCTAACCTGTACCCTAAACCGTCCCTGTCCCCGTCCCCTAACCCTAACCGTAACCCTAACCCTAACCCTAACCCTTACCCGAAGCCTTACCCTCACCCGTCCCCTAATCCTAACCCGTACGCTAACACTAACCCGTACCCTAACACGTAAGCTCACCCAAAACCGTTGTCGTACCTTAACCTGTACCCTAAACCGTCCCCGTCCCCTAACCCTAACCCTAACCCTATCCCTAACCCTTACCCGAAGCCTTACCCTCACCCGTCCCCATATCCTAATCCGTACGCTAACACTAACCCGTACCCTAACACGTACGCTCACCCTAAACCGTTGTCGTACACTAACCTGTACCCTAAACCGTCCCCGTCCCTAACCCTAACCCTAACCCTAAACCTAACCCTTACCCGAAGCCTTACCCTCACCCGTCCCCTAATCCTAACCCATACGCTAACACTAACCCGTACCCTAACACGTACGCTCACCCTAAACAGTTGTCGTACCCTAACCTATATCCTAAACCGGCCCCGTTCCCTAACCCTAACCCTAACCTAACCCTAACCCTAACCCTTACCCGAAGCCTTACACTCACCCGTCACCTAATCCTCACCCGTACGCTAACACTAACCCGTACCCTAACACGTACGGTCAACCTAAACCGTTGTCGTACCCTAACCTGTACCCTAAACAGTCCCCGTCCCCTAACCCTAACCCTAACCCTAACCCTTACCCGAAGCCTTACCCTCACACGTCCCCTAATCCTAACCCGTACACTAACACTAACCCGTACCCTAACACGTACGCTCACCCTAAACCGTTGACGTACCCTAACCTGTACCCTAAACCGTCCCCGTCCCCTAACCCTAATCCTAACCCTAACCCTAACCCTAACCCTTACCCGAAGCCTTACACTCACCCGTCCCCTAATCCTAACCCGTACCCTAACACCCGTATCCTAACACGTACGCTCACCCTAAACCGTTGTCGCACCCTAACCTGTACCCTAAACCGTCCCCGTCCCCGTCCCCTAACCCAAGCCCTAACCCTAACCTTTACCCGAAGCCTTACCCTCACCCGTCCCCTAATCCTAACCCGTACGCTAACACTAACCCGTACCCTAACACGTACGCTCACCCTAAACCTTGTCGTACCCTAACCTGGACCCTAAACCGGCCCCGTCACCGTCCCCGTCCCTATCCCCGTCCCCTAACCCTAACCCTAACCCTAACCCTAACCCTAACCCTTACCCGAAGCCTTACCCTCACCCGTCCCCTAATCCTAACCCGTACGCTAACACTAACCCATACCCTAAAACGTACGCTCACCCTGAACCGCTGTCGTAGCCTAACCTGTACCCTAAACCATCCCCGTCCCCTAACCCTAACCCTGACCCTAAACGAACCCTTACCCGAAGCGTTACCCTCACCCGTCCCCTAATCCTAACCCGTACGCTAACACTAACCCGTACCCTAACACGTACACTCACGCTAAATCATTGTCGTACTCTAAACTGTACCCTAAACTGTCCCCGTACCCTAACCTTAACCCTAACCCTAACCCTAACACTTACCCGAAGCCTTACCCTCACCCGTCCCCTAATCCTAACCCGTACGCTAACACTAACCCGTACCCTAACACGTACGCTCACCCTAAACCGTTGTCGTACCCTAACCTGTACCCTAAACCGTCCCCGTCCCCTAACCCTAACCCTAACCCTAACCCTTACCCGAAGCCTTAACCTCACCCGTCCCCTTATCCTAACCCGTACGCTAACACTAACCCGTACCCTAACACGTACGCTCACCCTAAACCGTTGTCGTACCCTAACCTGTACCCTAAAGCGTCCCCGTCCCCTAACCCTAACCCTAACCCTTACCCGAAGCCTTACCCTCACCCGTCCCCTAATCCTAAACCATACGCTAACACTAACCCGTACCCTAACACGTACGCTCACCCTAAACCGTTGTCGTACCCTAACCTGTACCCTAAACCGTCCCCGTCCCCTAACCCTAACCCTAACCCTAACCCTAACCCTAACCCTTACCCGAAGCCTTACACTCACCCGTCCCATAATCCTCACCCGATCGCTAACAGTAACCAGTAACCTAACACGTACGCTCACCCTAAACCGTTGTCGTACCCTAACCTGTACCCTAAACCGTCCCCGTCCCCTAACCCTAAACCTAACCCTAACCCTAACCCTTACCCGAAGCTTTACCCTCACCCGTCCCCTAATCCTAACCCGTACGCTAACACTAACCCGTACCCTAACACATACGCTCACCCTAAACCGTTGTCATACCCTAAACTGTACCCTAAACCGTCCCCGTGCCCGTCCCCTAACCCTAACCCTAACCCTAACCCTTACCCGAAGCCTTACCCTCACACTTCCCCTAATCCTAACCTGTACGCTAACACTAGCCCGTACCCTAACACGTACGCTCACCCTAAACCGTTGTCGTACCCTAACCTGTACCCTAAACCGTCCCCATCCCCTAACCCTAACCCTAACCCTAACCCTAACCCTTACCCGAAGCCTTACCCTCACCCGTCCACTAATCCTAACCCGTACGCTAACACTAACCCGTACCCTAACATGTACGCTCACCCTAAACTGTTGTCGTACCCTAACCTGTACCCTAAACCGTCCCCGTCCCCGTCCCCTAACACTAACCCTAACCCTAACCCTTACCCGAAGCCTTCCCCTCACCCGTCCCCTAATCCTAAACCGTACGCTAACACTAACCCTTACCCTAACACGTACGCTCACCCTAAACCGTTGTCGTACCCTAAACTGTACCCTAAACCGTCCCCGTCCCCTAACCCTAACCCTAACCCTAACCCTAACCCTTACCCGAAGCCTTACCCTCACCCGTCCCCTAATCCTAACCCGTACGCTAACACTAACCCGTACCCTAACACGTACGCTCACCCTAAACCGTTGACGTACACTAACCTGTACCCTAAACCGTCCCCGTCCCCTAACCCTAACCCTAACCCTAACCCTTACCAGAAGCCTTACACTCACCCGTCCCCTAATCCTAACCCGTAAGCTAAAACTAACCCGTACCCTAACACGTACGCTCACCCTAAACTGTTGTCGTACCCTAACAAGTACCCTAAACCGTCCACGTCCCCATCCCCAACCCTAACCCTAACCCTAACCCTAACCTTTACCCGAAGCCTTACCCTCACCCGTCCCCTAATCCTAACCCGTACGCTAAGACTAACCCGTACCCTAACACGTACGCTCACCCTAAACCGTTGTCGTACCTAACCTGTACCCTAAACCGTCCCCGTCCCCGTCCCCGTCCCCGTCCCCTAACCCTAACCCTTACCCGAAGCCTTACCCTCACCCGTCCCCTAATACTAAACCGTACGCTAACACTAACCCATACCCTAACATGTACGCTCACGCTAAACCGTTGTCGTACCCTAACCTGTACCCTAAACCGTCCCTGTCCCCGTCCCCTAACCCTAACCCTAACCCTAACCCTAACCCTTACCCGAAGCCTTACCCTCACCCGTCCGCTAATCCTAACCCGTTCGCTAACACTAACACCTACCCTAACACGTACGCTCACCCTAAACCGTTGTCGTAGCCTAACCTGTACCCTAAACCGTCCCCGTCGCCTAACCCTAACCCTAACCCTAACCCTTACCCGAAGCCTTACCCTCACCCGTCCCCTAATCCTAACCCGTACGCTAACACTAACCCGTACCCTTACAGGTACGCTCACCCTAAATCATTGTCGTACCCTAACCTGTACCCTAAACCGTCCCCGTACCCTAACCCTAACCCTAATCCTAACACTTACCCGAAGCCTTACCCTCACCCGTCCCCTAATCCTAACCCGTACGCTAACACTAACCCGTACCCTAACACGTACGCTCACCCTAAACCGTTGTCGTACCCTAACCTGTACCCTAAACCGTCCCCGTCCCCTAACCCTAACCCTAACCCTATCCCTAACCCTTACCCGAAGCCTTACCCTCACCCGTCCCCTTATCCTAACCCGTACGCTAACACTAACCCGTACCCTAACACGTACGCTCACCCTAAACCGTTGTCGTACCCTAACCTGTATCCTAAACCGTCCCCGTCCCCTAACCCTAACCCTAACCCTAAACCTAACCCTTACCCGAAGCCTTACCCTCACCCGTCCCCTAATCCTAACCCGTACGCTAACACTAACCCGTACCCTAACACGTACGCTCACCCTAAACCGTTGTCGTACCCTAACCTGTACCCTAAACCGTCCCCGTTCCCTAACCCTAACCCTAACCTAACCCTAACCCTAACCCTTACCCGAAGCCTTACACTCACCCGTCCCCTAATCCTCAACCGTACGCTAACACTAAACCATACCCTAACACGTACGCTCACCCTAAACCGTTGTCGTACCTTAACCTGTACCCTAAACCGTCCCCGTCCCCAAACCCTAACCCTAACCCTAACCCTAACCCTAACACTAACCCTTACCCTCACCCGTCCCCTAATCCTAACCTGTACGCTAACACTAACCCGTACCCTAACACGTAAGCTCACCCTAAACCGTTGTTGTACCCTAACCTGTACCCTAAACCGTCCCCGTTCCCGTCCCCGTCCCCTAACCCTAACCCTAACCCTTACCCGAAGCCTTACCCTCACCCGTCCCCTAATCCTAACCCGTACGCTAACACTAACCCGTACCCTAACACGTACGCTCACCCTAAACCGTTTTCGTAGCCTCACCTGTACCCTAAACCATCCCCGTCCCCTAACCCTAACCCTAACCCTAACCCTAACCCTTACCCGAAGCCTTACCCTCACCCGTCCCCTAATCCTAACCCGTACGCTAACACTAACCCGTACCCTAACACGTACGCTCACCCTAAACCGTTGTCGTACACTAACCTGTACCCTAAAGCGTCCCCGTCCCCTTCCCCGTGCCCTAAACCTAACCCTAACCCTTACCCGAAGCCTTACACTCACCCGTCCCCTAATCCTAACCCTTACGCTAACACTAACCCGTACCCTAACACGTACGGTCACACTAAATCGTTGTCGTACCCTAACCTGTACCCTAAACTGTCCCCGTCCCCTAACCCTAACCCTAACCCTAACCCTTACCCTCACCCGTCCCCTAATCCTAACCTGTACGCAAACACTAACCCGTACCCTAACACGTAAGCTCAACCTAAACCGTTGTTGTACCCTAACCTGTACCCTAAACCGTCCCCGTCCCCGTCCCCGTCCCCTAACCTTAACCCTAACCCTTACCCGAAGCCTTACCCTCACCCGTCCCCTAATCCTAACCCGTACCCCAACACTAAACCGTACCCTAACACGTACGCTCACTCTAAACCGTTGTCGTACCCTTATCTGTACCCTAAACCGTCCCCGTCCCCGTCCCCTAACCCTAACCCTAACCCTAATCTTTACCCGAAGCCTTACCCTCACCCGTCCCCTAATCCTAACCCGTACGCTAACACTAACCCGTACCCTAACACGTACGCTCACCCTAAACCGTTGTCGTACCCTAACCTGCACCCTAAACCGTCCCCGTCCCCTAATCCTAACCCTAACCCTAACCCTAACCCTTACCCGAAGCCTTACACTCACCCGTCCCATAATCCTCACGCGTACGCTAACACTAACCCGTACCCTAACACGTACGCTCACCCTAAACCGTTTTCGTACCATAACCTGTACCCTAAACCGTCCCCGTCCCCTAACCCTAACCCTAAACCTAACCCTAACCCTAACCCTTACCCTCACCCGTCCCCTAATCCTAACCCGTAAGCTAACACTAACCCGTACCCTAACACGTACGCTCACCCTAAACCGTTGTCGTACCCTAACCTGTTCCCTAAACCGTCCCCGTCCCCTAACCCTAAACCTAACCCTTTCCCGAAGCCTTAACCTCATCCGTCACCTAATCCTAACCCGTACGCTAACACTAACCCGTACCGTAACACGTACGCTCACCCTAAACCGTTGTCGTACCCTAACCTGTACCCTAAACCGTCCCCGTCCCCTAACCCTAACCCTAACCATAACCCTAACCCTAACCCTTACCCGAAACCTTACCCTCACCCGTCCCCTTATCCTAACCCGTACACTAAAACTAACCCATACCCTAACACGTACGCTCACCCTAAACCGTTGTCATACCCTAACCTGTACCCTAAACCGTCCCCGTCCCCTAACCCTAACCCTAACACTAACACTAACCCTAATCCTTACCCGAAGCCTTACCCTCACCCGTCCCCTAATCCTAACACGTACGCTAACACTAACGCGTACCCTAACACGTACGCTCACCCTAAACCGTTGTCGTACACTAACCTGTACTATAAACGGTCCCCGTGCCCAACCCCTAACCCTAAGCCTAACCCTAACCCTCACCCTTACCCGAAGCCTTACCCTCACCCTTCCCCTAATCCTAACCCGTACGCAAACACTAACCCGTACCCTAACACGTACGCTCACCCTAAACCGTTGTCGTACACTAATCTGTACCCTAAACCGTCCCCGTCCCCTATCCCTAACCCTAACCCTAACCCTTACCTGAAGCCTTACCCTCACCCGTCCCCAATCCTAACCCGTACGCTAACACTAACCCGTACCCTAACACGTACGCTCTCCCTAAACAGTTGTCGTACCCTAACCTGTACCCTAAACCGTCCATGTCCCCTAACCCTAACTCTAACACTAACCCTAACCCTAACCCTTACCTGAAGCCTTACCGTAACCCGTCCCCTAATCCTAACCCGTACCCTAACACTAACCTGTACCCTAACACATACGCTCACCCTAAACCGTTGTCGTACCCTAACCTGTACCCTAAACCGTCCCCGTCCCCTTAACCTAACCCTAACCCTAACCCTTACCCGAAGCCTTACCCTAACCCGTCCCCCAATCCTAACCCGTACGCTAACACTAACACGTACCCTAACACGTACGCTCACCCTAAACCATTTTCGTACGCTAAACTGTACCCTAAACCGTCCCCGTACCCGTCCCCTGACCCTAACCCTAACCGTAACCCTAACCCTAACCCTTACCCAAAGCCTTACCCTAACCCTTCCCCTAATCCTAAACTGCACGCTAACACGAACCCTTACCCTAACACGTACGTTCACCCTAAACCGTTGTCGTACCTAACATGTACCCTAAACAGTCCCCGTCCCCGTGCCCGTCCCCTAACCCTAACCCTAACCCTAACCCTTACTCGAAGCCTTACCCTAACCTGTCCCCTAATCCTAACCCGTACGCTAACATTAACCTGTACTCTAAAACGTACACTCACCCTAAACCGTTGTCATACACTTACCTGTACACTCAAACGTCCCCTAACCCTAACCCTAACCCTAACCCTTACCCGAAGCCTTACCTTAACCCGTCCCCTAATCCTAACCCGTACACTAACACTAACCTGTACCCTAACACGTACGCTCACCCTAAACCGTTCTTGTACACTTACCTGTAACCTAAACCGTCCCCGTCCCCTTCCCCGTCCCCTAACCCTAACCCTAACCCTAACCCTTACCCGAAGCCTTACCCTAACCCATCCACTAATCCTAACCCGTACGCTAACAGTAACCCATACCCTAACACGTACGCTCTCCCTAAACCGTTGTCGTACCCTAACCTGTACCCTAAACCGTCGCCGTCAACTAACCCTAACCCTAACCCTAACCCTAACCCTAACACTTAGCCGAAGCCTTACCCTAATCCGTCCCCTAATCCTAAACCGTACGCTAACACTAACCTGTACCCTAACACATACGCTCACCCTAAAACGTTGTCGTACACTAATCTGTACCCTAAACCGTCCCCGTCCCCTAACCCTAACCTTAACCCTAACCCTTACCCGAAGCCTTACACTAACCCGTCCCTTAATCCTAACCCGTACGCTAACACTAACACGTACCCTAACACGTACGCTCACCCTAAACCATTGTCGTACACTAACCTGTACCCTAAACCATCCCCGTCCCCATCCACGTCCCCTAACCCTAACCCTAACCCTAACCGTTACCCGAAGCCTTACACTAATACATCCTATAATCCTAACACGTATGCTACCACTAACCCGTACCCTAACACGTATGCTCACCCTAAACAGTTGTCGTACCCTAACCAGTACCCTAAACTGTCCCCGTCCCCGTGCCCGTCCCCTAACCCTAACCCTAAACCTAACCCTTACCTGAAGCCTTACACTAACCCGTACCTTAATCCTAACCCTTACGCAAACACTAACACCTACCCTAACACGTACGCTCACCCTAAGCAGTTGTCATAGCCTAACCTGCACCCCAAACCGTCCCCGTCCTCTAACCCTAACCCTAACACTAACCTTAACCCTAAACTTTACCCGAAGCCTTACCCTAACCTTCCCCTAATCCTAAACCGTATGCTAACACTAACCTGTACCCTAACATGTACGCTCACCCTAAACCATTGTCGTACACTAACCTGTACCCTAAACCGTTCCCATCCCCTAACCCTATCCCTAACCCTAAACCTAACCCTTACCCGAAGCCTTACCCTAACTGGTCTTCTAATCCTAACCCGTACGCTAACACCAACAGGTACCATAACACGTACGCTCTAGCTAAACCGTTGTCGTACCCTAACCTGTACCCTAAACCATCCCCGTACCCTAACCCTAACCCTACCACTAACCCTAACCTTAACATTTACCCGAAGCCTTACCCTAACCCGTCCCCTTATCCTAAAACGTACGCTAAAACTAACCTGTACCCTAACACGTATGCTCACGCTAAACCGTTGTCGTACCCTAACCTTTACCCTAAACCATCCACGTCCCCTAACACTAACCCTAACCCTAACCCTTACCCGAAGAATTACCCTAACACGTCCCCTAAACCTAACCCGTACGCTAACACTAACACGTACCCTAACACGTAGGCTCACCGTAAACAGTTGTTGTAACCTAAGCTGTACCCTAAAACGTCCCCGTTACCTAACCCTAACCCTAACACCAACCCTAACCCTAACCCTTACCCGAAGCCTTACCCTAGCCCGTCCCCTAATCCTAACCCGTACGATAACACTAACCAGTATCCTAACACGTACGCTCTCCCTAAAACGTTGTCGTATGCTAACCTGTACTCTAAACGGTCCCAGTCCCCTGTTAAAGAAATCTGCACTACAATGAAGTCTCACTGCCCCCTGGTCAAAAGGGCCATCTGAAAAAAGTGTAAAATCCAGAAAGGCAGCACAGGCTATGGAGAACAGGGAGCCTTGTTATGCTGATGGGTGGGATGTAAATTGCCAACAGCCACTCTGGAGAAGTGTATTGTGTTTCCTGAAACACCTAAAAAACAAAGCAACGGAGCCTACGGCACTTCCACTTATGGTCCTATAGCTTAGGGAAATTAAAATCAAAAACACACAGCCACCCCAAAGTTTCAGACGGCTCTGTTTACAAGAACCTCGTCTACGGTACAAGTTAAATATCCCAGAAAGCGAAAAATGGATAAAGAAGTTGTGGTACGTACGTACAATGGAATATCACTCACCAATGAAATCTATGTCATCTGGCCCGTCGTGGCATAATGAGTGGATTCAGGTACGATGATTCTAAGTGAAATAAGTCACACAGAAAATGAAACATCGTAAGATATCACTAATACACCGAATGTAATCTTGGCTACACATGAACTGAATTACAAAACAGAACAGGGTCTCAAATTTAGAAAACCAACTTATGTTTGCTTAAGGGGAAAGGTGAGTTGTGGTGCTGCATAAAACCAGAGACAGAAATTAGCACAGATACCATTCCATAAGTCAAATATGTAATAGTCAAGACCTACCCCTTGCTCAACGAAATGGGCTAAACACCCTATATTCAACGCCTAGGAATACACCTGACTAGTAAGAATCTTCAAACCCATGGATTTATATGTCTCCATAAGAGAATCAAGCGTGTGTACAGCTGCATGAAGGCAGCAGAGAAAATCCGATAAATCCTATTATCAAAATGAATTACAAAAACAAAAAAGAATGACAGTGAAATAGAGAGCAATTCTTAAATAATTCATTCAGGGCTTGTGATACAACCTGGATTTACCTCATCTAAACCCAGAGCTGAGTGAGACATAAGGTTGGACACTTCGGGCTGATAGCATTGGTGAGGTTCGATGAGCAAATGCAGACCATTTGAAGTCATACTACATGGTAACCATTCCATGGGTCCCAACTCTCCAGGTTTAAGCGATTCTTCCTTCAGCTAAAGCATGCATGGGAAACCCACAGTATGGTGCACCGTGTGACCGGGAAACATTTTCAAATGCATCTCAGTTTTTGTCCCCTTTTACTCGGGTTCACAATTCCAGACACTTTACTAACACTCTCCCCACTTGGAGAGTCAGTGCCTTTAACCTGCTGTTTGGCACAGTTTGCAATTTCTGCGCAAGATGAACAGGAATAGTGAGAACCAATGAGAGACTAGCTGTAGGTGTCTGCACGGGCAAATTTAACGCTCACTTCCCACCAGGAAGAGGAATTAACCAAAGGCTCAGCATGCCGTGCCGGAACCAGATTAGGGCCTGAAGCAATCCTTCGGGTTCGTGGCCAGCTCAAAAGAAAGCGATTTGAAGAAAGGAGCTCAGGGGCACTGTAATTCACAAACCTGCAGAGTTATAAATGACAGCTATCGTCCAAAAATATATTGAAGGAAGGCTGCGAAGAGGACTTGAAAGCGGGACAGAATTGCAGGAAAACGATTTCAGGTGGTGGACTGGAATTGCATTTAAAGCATAGGAAAAGAGGCAGAACGTCGACAATGATGCACTTGGCCAAAAAGGGCGTATGCGTTTTTTCCTGAATATATTCAGGAAAAAACGCATACGCCCTTTTTGGCCAACCAAGCAAGCATGTTAAAGAAATCTGCACTACAATGAAGTCTCACTGCCCCCCGATCAAAAGGGCCATCTGAAAAAAGTGTAAAATCCAGAAATGCAGCACAGGCCATGGAGAACAGGGAGCCTTGTTATGCTGATGGGTGGGATGTAAATTGCCAACAGCCACTCTGGAGAAGTGTATGGTGTTTCCTGAAACACCTAAAAAACAAAGCAATGCAGCCTCCGGCACTTCCACATATGGTCCTATAGCTTGGGGAAATTAAAATCAAAAACACACAGCCACCCCAAAGTTTCAGACGGCTCTGTTTACAAGAAACTCGTCTAAGGTACAAGTTAAATGTCCCAGAAAGCGAAAAATGGATAAAGAAGATGTGCTAGGTACGTACAATGGAATATCACTCACCAATGAAATCTATGTCATCTGGCCCGTCGTGGCATAATGAGTGGATTCAGGTACGATGATTCTAAGTGAAATAAGTCACACAGAAAATGAAACAGTATAAGATATCACTAATACACCGAATGTAATCTTGGCTACACATGAACTGAATTACAAAACAGAACAGGGTCTCAAATTTAGAAAACCAACTTATGTTTGCGTAAGGGGAAAGGTGAGTTGGGGTGCTGCATAAAACCAGAGTTAGAAATTAGCACAGATACCATTCCATAAGTCAAATACGTAATAGTCAAGACCTAACCCTTGCTCAACGAAATGGGCTAAACACCCTATATTCAACGCCTAGGAATACACCTGACTAGTAAGAATCTTCAAACCCATGGATTTATATGTCTCCATAAGAGAATCAAGCGTGTGTACAGCTGCATGAAGGCAAGAGAGAAAATCCGATAAATCCCATTATCAAAATGAATTACAAAAACAAAACACAATGACAGTGAAAGAGAGAGCAATTCTTAAATAATTCATTCAGGGCTTGTGATGCAACCTGGATTTACCTCATCTACACCCAGAGCTGAGTGAGACATAAGGTTTGACACTTCGGGCTGATAGCATTGGTGAGGTTCGATGAGCAAATGCAGACCATTTGAAGTCATACTGCATGGTACCCATTCCATGGGTCCCAACTCTCCAGGTTTAAGCGATTCTTCCTTCAGCTAAAACATGCATGGGAAACCCACAGTATGGTGCACTGTGTGACCGGGAACCTTTTTCAAATGCATCTCAGTTTTCGCCCCCTTTTACTCGGGTTCACAATTCCAGACCCTTTACTAACACTCTCCCCACTTGGAGAGTCAGTGCCTTTAACCTGCTGTTTGGCACAGTTTGCAATTTCTGCGCAAGATGAACAGGAATAGGGAGAACCAATGAGAGACTAGCTGTAGGTGTCTGCACGGGCAAATTTAACGCTCATTTCCAACCAGGAAGAGGAATTAACCAAAGGCTCAGCATGCCGTGCCGGATTCAGATTAGGGCCTGAACCAATCATGCGGGTTTGCGGCCAGCTCAGAAGAAAGCGATTTGAAGAAAGGAGCTCAGGGGCACTGTAATTCACAAACCTGCAGAGTTATAAATGACAGCTATCGTCCAAAAATATATTGAAGGAAGGCTGCGAAGAGGACTTGAAAGCGGGGCAGAATTGCAGGAAAACGATTTCAGGGGGTAGACTGGAATTGCATTTAAAGCATAGGAAAAGAGGCAGAACGTCGACAATGATGCACTTGGCCAAAAAGGGCGTATGCGTTTTTTCCTGAATATATTGAGGAAAAAACGCATACGCCCTTTTTGGCCAACCAAGCAAGCATGTTAAAGAAATCTGCGCTACAATGAAGTCTCACTGCCCCCCGGTCAAAAGGGCCATCTGAAAATAGTGTAAAATCCAGAAATGCAGCACAGGCCATGGAGGACAGGTAGCCTTGTTATGCTGATGGGTGGGATGTAAATTGCCAACAGCCACTCTGGAGAAGTGTATTGTGTTTCCTGAAACACCTAAAAAACAAAGCAACGGAGCCTACGGCACTTCCACTTATGGTCCTATAGCGTAGGGAAATTAAAATCAAAAACACACAGCCATCCCAATGTTTCAGACGGCTCTGTTAACAAGAACCTCGTCTACGGTACAAGTTAAATATCCCAGAAAGCGAAAAATGGATAAAGAAGTTGTGGTATGTACGTACAATGGAATATCACTCACCAATGAAATCTATGTCATCTGGCCCGTCGTGGCATAATGAGTGGATTCAGGTACGATGATTCTAAGAGAAATAAGTCACACAGAAAATGAAACATCATAAGATATTACTAATACACCGAATGTAATCTTGGCTACACATGAACTGAACTACAAAACAGAACAGGGTCTCAAATTTAGAAAACCAACTTATGTTTGCTTAAGGGGAAAGGTGAGTTGGGGTGCTGCATAAAACCAGAGATAGAAATTAGCACAGATACCATTCCATACGTCAAATATGTAATAGTCAAGACCTACCCCTTGCTCAACGAAATGGGCTAAACACCCTATATTCAACGCCTAGGAATACACCTGACTAGAAAGAATCTTCAAACCCATGCATTTATATGTCTCCATAAGAGAATCAAGCGTGTGTACAGCTGCATGAAGGCAGCAGAGAGAATCCGATAAATCCTATTATCAAAATGAATTACAAAAACAAAACACAATGCCAGTGAAATAGAGAGCAATTCTTAAATAATTCATTCAGGGCTTGTGATGCAACCTGGATTTACCTCATCTAAACCCAGAGCTGAGTGAGACATAAGGTTGGACACTTCGGGCTGATAGCATTGGTGAGGTTCGATGAGCAAATGCAGACCATTTGAAGTCATACTACATGGTACCCATTCCATGGGTCCCAACTCTCCAGGTTTAAGCCATTCTTCCTTCAGCTAAAGCATGCATGGGAAACCCACAGTATGGTGCACCGTGTGACCGGGAAACCTTTTCAAATGCATCTCAGGGTTTGTCCCATTTTACTCGGGTTCACAATTCCAGACCATTTATTAACACTCTCCCCACTTGGAGAGTCAGTGCCTTTAACCTCCTGTTTGGCACAGTTTGCAATTTCTGTGCAAGATGAACAGGAATAGGGAGAACCAATGAGAGATTGGTGTAGGTGTCTGCAGGGGCAAATTTAACGCTCATTTCCCACCAGGAAGAGGAATTAACCAAAGGCTCAGCATGCCGTGCCGGAACCAGATTAGGGCCTGAAGCAATCCTGCGGGTTTGCGGCTGGCTCATAAGAAAGCGATTTGAAGAAAGGAGCTCAGGGGCACTGTAATTCACAAGCCTGCAGAGTTATAAATAACAGCTATCGTCCAAAAATATATTGAAGGAAGGCTGCGAAGAGGACTTGAAAGCGGGGCAGAATTGCAGGAAAACGATTTCAGGGGATAGACTGGAATTCCATTTAAAGCATAGGAAAAGAGGCAGAACGTCGACAATGATGCACTTGGCCAAAAAGTGCATATGCGTTTTTTCCTGAATATATTCAGGAAAAAACGCATACTCCCTTTTTGGCCAACCAAGCAAGCATGTTAAAGATATCTGCACTACAATGAAGTATCACTGCCCCCCGGTCAAAAGGGCCATCTGAAAATAGTGTAAATCCAGAAATGCAGCACAGGCCATGGAGAACAGGGAGCCTTGTTATGCTGATGGGTGGGATGTAAATTGCCAACAGCCACTCTGGAGAAGTGTATGGTGTTTCCTGAAACACCTAACAAACAAAGCAACGGAGCCTACGGCACTTCCACTTATGGTCCTAGAGCTTAGGGAAATTAAAATCAAAAACACACACATCCACCCCAAAGTTTCAGACGGCTCTGTTTACAAGAACCTCGTCTACGGTACAAGTTAAATATCCCAGAAAGCGAAAAATGGATAAAGAAGTTGTGGTACGTACGTACAATGGAATATCAGTCACCAATGAAATCTATGTCATCTGGCCCATCGTGGCATAATGAGTGGATTCAGGTAAGATGATTCTAAGTGAAATACGTCACACAGAAAATGAAACATCATAAGATATCACTAATACACCGAATGTAATCTTGGCTACACATGAACTGAATTACAAAACAGAACAGGGTCTCAAATTTAGAAAACCAACTTATGTTTGCATAAGGGGAAAGGTGAGTTGGGGTGCTGCATAAAACCAGAGTTAGAAATTAGCACAGATACCATTCCATAAGTCAAATACATAATAGTCAAGACCTACCCCTTGCTCAACGAAATGGGCTAAACACACTATATTCAACGCCTAGGAATACAGCTGACTAGTAAGGATCTTCAAACCCATGGATTTATATGTCTCCATAAGTGAATCAAGCGTGTGTACAGATGCATGAAGGCCGCAGAGAAAATCCGATATATCCTATTATCAAAATGAATTACAAAAACAAAACACAATGACAGTGAAATAGAGAGCAATTCTTAAATAATTCATTCAGGGCTTGTGATGCAACCTGGATTTACCTCATCTACACCCAGAGCTGAGTGAGATATAAGGTTGGACACTTCGTGCTGATACCATTGGTGAGGTTCGATGAGAAAATGCAAACCTTTTGAAGTCATAATTCATGGTACACATTCCATGGGTCCCAACTCTCCAGGTTGAAGCGATTCTTCCTTCAGCTAAAGCATGCATGGGAAACCCACAGTATGGTGCACCGTGTAACCGGCAAACCTTTTCAAATGCATCTCAGATTTTGTCCCCTTTTACTCGGGTTCACAATTACAGACACTTTCTAACACTCTCCCCACTTGGAGAGTCAGTGCCTTTAACCTCCTGTTTCGCACAGTTTGCAATTTCTGCGCAAGATGAACAGGAATAGGGAGAACCAATGAGAGACTAGCTGTAGGTGTCTGCAGGGGCAAATTTAATGCTCATTTCCCACCAGGAAGAGGAATTAACCAAAGGCTCAGCATGCCGTGCCGGAACCAGATTAGGGCCTGAAGCAATCCTACGGGTTTGCAGCCAGCTCAGAAGAAAGCGATTTGAAGAAAGGAGCTCAGGGGCACTGTAATTCACAAACCTTCAGAGTTATAAATGACAGCTATCGTCCAAAAATATATTGAAGGAAGGCTGCGAAGAGGACTTGAAAGCGGGGCAGAATTGCAGGAAAACGATTTCAGGGGATAGACTGGAATTCCATTTAAAGCATAGGAAAAGAGGCAGAACGTCGACAATGATGCACTTGGCCAAAAAGTGCATATGCGTTTTTTCCTGAATATATTCAGGAAAAAACGCATACTCCCTTTTTGGCCAACCAAGCAAGCATGTTAAAGATATCTGCACTACAATGAAGTATCACTGCCCCCCGGTCAAAAGGGCCATCTGAAAATAGTGTAAATCCAGAAATGCAGCACAGGCCATGGAGAACAGGGAGCCTTGTTATGCTGATGGGTGGGATGTAAATTGCCAACAGCCACTCTGGAGAAGTGTATGGTGTTTCCTGAAACACCTAACAAACAAAGCAACGGAGCCTACGGCACTTCCACTTATGGTCCTAGAGCTTAGGGAAATTAAAATCAAAAACACACACATCCACCCCAAAGTTTCAGACGGCTCTGTTTACAAGAACCTCGTCTACGGTACAAGTTAAATATCCCAGAAAGCGAAAAATGGATAAAGAAGTTGTGGTACGTACGTACAATGGAATATCAGTCACCAATGAAATCTATGTCATCTGGCCCATCGTGGCATAATGAGTGGATTCAGGTAAGATGATTCTAAGTGAAATACGTCACACAGAAAATGAAACATCATAAGATATCACTAATACACCGAATGTAATCTTGGCTACACATGAACTGAATTACAAAACAGAACAGGGTCTCAAATTTAGAAAACCAACTTATGTTTGCATAAGGGGAAAGGTGAGTTGGGGTGCTGCATAAAACCAGAGTTAGAAATTAGCACAGATACCATTCCATAAGTCAAATACATAATAGTCAAGACCTACCCCTTGCTCAACGAAATGGGCTAAACACACTATATTCAACGCCTAGGAATACAGCTGACTAGTAAGGATCTTCAAACCCATGGATTTATATGTCTCCATAAGTGAATCAAGCGTGTGTACAGATGCATGAAGGCCGCAGAGAAAATCCGATATATCCTATTATCAAAATGAATTACAAAAACAAAACACAATGACAGTGAAATAGAGAGCAATTCTTAAATAATTCATTCAGGGCTTGTGATGCAACCTGGATTTACCTCATCTACACCCAGAGCTGAGTGAGATATAAGGTTGGACACTTCGTGCTGATACCATTGGTGAGGTTCGATGAGAAAATGCAAACCTTTTGAAGTCATAATTCATGGTACACATTCCATGGGTCCCAACTCTCCAGGTTGAAGCGATTCTTCCTTCAGCTAAAGCATGCATGGGAAACCCACAGTATGGTGCACCGTGTAACCGGCAAACCTTTTCAAATGCATCTCAGATTTTGTCCCCTTTTACTCGGGTTCACAATTACAGACACTTTCTAACACTCTCCCCACTTGGAGAGTCAGTGCCTTTAACCTCCTGTTTCGCACAGTTTGCAATTTCTGCGCAAGATGAACAGGAATAGGGAGAACCAATGAGAGACTAGCTGTAGGTGTCTGCAGGGGCAAATTTAATGCTCATTTCCCACCAGGAAGAGGAATTAACCAAAGGCTCAGCATGCCGTGCCGGAACCAGATTAGGGCCTGAAGCAATCCTACGGGTTTGCAGCCAGCTCAGAAGAAAGCGATTTGAAGAAAGGAGCTCAGGGGCACTGTAATTCACAAACCTTCAGAGTTATAAATGACAGCTATCGTCCAAAAATATATTGAAGGAAGGCTGCGAAGAGGACTTGAAAGCGGGGCAGAATTGCAGGAAAACGATTTCAGGGGGTAGACTGGAATTGCATTTAAAGCATAGGAAAAGAGGCAGAACGTCGACAATGATGCACTTGGCCAAAAAGGGCGTATGCGTTTTTTCCTGAATATATTCAGGAAAAAACGCATACGCCCTTTTTGGCCAACCAAGCAAGCATGTTAAAGAAATCTGCACTACAATGAAGTCTCACTGCCCCCCGGTCAAAAGGGCCATCTGAAAAAAGTGTAAAATCCAGAAATGCAGCACAGGCCATGGAGAACAGGGAGCCTTGTTATGCTGATGGGTGGGATGTAAATTGCCAACAGCCACTCTGGAGAAGTGTATGGTGTTTCCTGAAACACATAAAAAACAAAGCAACGGAGCCTACGGCACTTCCACTTATGGTCCTATAGCTTAGGGAAATTAAAATCAAAAACACACAGCCACCCCAAAGTTTCAGACGGCTCTGTTTACAAGAACCTCGTCTACGGTACAAGTTAAATATCCCAGAAAGCGAAAAATGGATAAAGAAGTTGTGGTACGTACGTACAATGGAATATCAGTCACCAATGAAATCTATGTCATCTAGCCCGTCGTGACATAATGAGTGGATTCAGGTACGATGATTCTAAGTGAAATACGTCACACAGAAAATGAAACATCATGAGATATCACTAATACACGGAATGTAATCTTGGCTACACATGAACTGAATTACAAAACAGAACAGGGTCTCAAATTTAGAAAACCAATTTATGTTTGCTTAAGGGGAAAGGTGAGTTGGGGTGCTGCATAAAACCAGAGATAGAAATTAGCACAGATACCATTCCATAAGTCTAATATGTAATAGTCAAGACCAACCCCTTGCTCAACGAGATGGACTAAACACCCTATATTCAACGCCTAGGAATACACCTGACTAGTAAGAATCTTCAAACCCATGGATTTATATGTCTCCATAAGAGAATCAAGCGTGTGTACAGCTGCATGTATTCAGCAGAATAAATCCGATAAATCCCCTTATCAAAATGAATTACAAAAACAAAACACAATGAGAGTGAAATAGAGAGCAATTCTTAAATAATTCATTCAGGGCTTGTGATGCAACCTGGATTTACCTCATCTACACCCAGAGCTGAGTGAGACATAACGTTGGACACTTCGGGCTGATAGCATTGGTGAGGTTCGATGAGCAAATAGAGACGCTTTGAAGTCATACTGCATGGGACCCATTCCATGGGTCCCAACTCTCCAGGTTTAAGGGATTCTTCCTTCAGCTAAAACATGCATGGGGAACCCAGAGTATGGTGCACCGTGTGACCGGGAAACGTTTTCAAATGCATCTCAGTTCTCGTACCCTTTTACTCGGGTTCACAATTCCAGAGCCTTTACTAACACTCTCCCCACTTGGAGAGTCAGTGCCTTTAACCTGCTGTTTGGCACAGTTTGCAATTTCTGCGCAAGATGAACAGGAATAGGGAGAACCAATAAGAGACTAGCTGTAGGTGTCTGCACGGGCAAATTTAACGCTCATTTCCCACCAGGAAGAGGAATTAACCAAACGCTCATCATGCCATGCCGGAACCAGATTAGGGCCTGAAGCAATCCTGCGGGTTTGCGGCCAGCTCACAAGAAAGCGATTTGAAGAAAGGAGCTCAGGGGCACTGTAATTCACAAACCTGCAGAGTTATAAATGACAGCTATCGTCCAAAAATATATTGAAGGAAGGCTGCGAAGAGGACTTGAAAGCGGGGCAGAATTGCAGGAAAACGATTTCAGGGGGTAGACTGGAATTGCATTTAAAGCATAGGAAAAGAGGCAGAACGTCGACAATGATGCACTTGGCAAAAAAGGGCGTATGCGTTTTTTCCTGAATATATTCAGGAAAAAACGAATACGCCCTTTTTGGCCAACCAAGCAAGCATATTAAAGATATCTGCACTACAATGAAGTCTCACTGCCCCGTGGTCAAAAGAGCCATCTGAAAAAAGTGTAAAATCCAGAAAGGCAGCACAGGCCATGCAGAGTAGGGAGCCTTGTTATGCTGATGGGTGGGATGTAAATTGCCAACAGCCACTCTGGAGAAATGTGTGGTGTTTCCTGAAACACCTAAAAAACAAAGCAACGGAGCCTATAGCACTTCCACTTATGGTCCTATGGCTTAGGGAAATTAAACTCAAAAACACACAGCCACCCCAAAGTTTCAGACGGCTCTGTTTACAAGAACCTCGTCTACGGTACAAGTTAAATATCCCAGAAAGCGAAAAATGGATAAAGAAGTTGTGGTACGTACGTACAATGGAATATCACTCACCAATGTAATCTATGTCATCTGGCCCGTCGTGGCATAATGAGTGGATTCAGGTACGATGATTCTAAGAGAAATAAGTCACACAGAAAATGAAACATCATAAGATATCTCTAATACACCGAATGTAATCTTGGCTACACATGAACTGAATTACAAAACAGAACAGGGTCTCAAATTTAGAAAACCAACTTATGTTTGCTTAAGGGGAAAGGTGAGTTGGGCTGCTGCATAAAACCAGAGATAGAAATTAGCACAGATACCATTCCATACGTCAAATATGTAATAGTCAAGAACTACACCTTGCTCAACGAAATGGGCTAAACACCCTATATTCAACGCCTAGGAATACACCTGACTAGTAAGAATCTTCAAACCCATGGATTTATATGTCTCCATAAGAGAATCAAGCGTGTGTACAGCTGCATGAAGGCAGCAGAGAAAATCCGATAAATCCCATTATCAAAATGAATTAAAAAAACAAAACACAATGACAGTGAAATAGAGAGCAATTCTTAAATAATTCATTCAGGGCTTGTGATGCAACCTGGATTTACCTCATCTACACCCAGAACTGAGTGAGACATAAAGTTGGACACTTCGGGCTGATAGCATTGGTGAGGTTCGATGAGAAAATGCAGACCATTTGAAGTCATACTACATGGTACCCATTCCATGGGTCCCAACTCTCCAGGTTTAAGCCATTCTTACTTCAGCTAAAGCATGCATGGGAAACCCACAGTATGGTGCACCGTGTGACCGGGAAACATTTTCAAATGCATCTCAGTTTTTGTCCCCTTTTACTCGGGTTCACAATTCCAGACCCTTTACTAAAACTCTCCCCACTTGGAGAGTCAGTGCCTTTAACCTGCTGTTTGGCACAGTTTGCAATTTCTGCGCAAGATGAACAGGAATAGGGAGAACCAATGAGAGACTAGCTGTAGGTGTCTGCAGGGGCAAATTTAACGCTCATTTCCAACCAGGAAGAGGAATTAACCAAACGCTCAGCATGCCGTGCCGGAACCAGATTAGGGCCTGAAGCAATCATGCGGGTTTGCGGCCAGCTCAGAAGAAAGCGATTTGAAGAAAGGAGCTCAGGGGCACTGTAATTCACAAACCTGCAGAGTTATAAATGACAGCTATCGTCCAAAAATATATTGAAGGAAGGCTGCGAAGAGGACTTGAAAGCGGGGCAGAATTGCAGGAAAACGATTTCAGGGGGTAGACTGGAATTGCATTTAAAGCATAGGAAAAGAGGCAGAACGTCGACAATGATGCACTTGGCCAAAAAGGGCGTATGCGTTTTTTCCTGAATATATTCAGGAAAAAACGCATACTCCCTTTTTGGCCAACCAAGCAAGCATGTTAAAGAAATCTGCACTACAATGAAGTCTCACTGCCCCCCGGTCAAAAGGGCCATCTGAAAAAAGTGTAAAATCCAGAAAGGCAGCACAGGCCATGGAGAACAGGGAGCCTGGTTATGCTGATTTGTGGGATGTAAATTGCCAACAGCCACTCTGGAGAAGTGTATGGTGTTTCCTGAAACACCTAAAAAACAAAGCAACGGAGCCTACGGCACTTCCACTTATGGTCCTAGAGCTTAGGGAAATTAAAATCAAAAACACACACATCCACCCCAAAGTATCAGACGGCTCTGTTTACAAGAACCTCGTCTATGGTACAAGTTAAATATCCCAGAAAGCGAAAAATGGATAAAGAACTTGTGGTACGTACGTATAATGGAATATCACTCACAAATGAAATCCATGTCATCAGGCCCGTCGTGGCATAATGAGTGGATTCAGGTACGATGATTCTCAGTGAAATAACTCACACAGAAAATGAAACAACATAAGATATCACTAATACACGGAATGTAATCTTGGCTACACATGAACTGAATTACAAAACAGAACAGGGACTCATATTTAGAAAACCAACTTATGTTTGCTTAAGGGGAAAGGTGAGTTGGGGTGCTGCATAAAACCAGAGTTAGAAATTAGCACAGATACCATTCCATAAGTCAAATACGTAATAGTCAAGACCTACCCCTTGCTCAACGAAATGGGCTAAACACACTATATTCAACGCCTAGGAATACACCTGACTAGTAAGGATCTTCAAACCCATGGATTTATATGTCTCCATAAGAGAATCAAGCGTGTGTACAGCTGCATGAAGGCAGCAGAGAAAATCCGATAAATCCGATTATAAAAATGAATTACAAAAACAAAACACAATGACAGTGAAATAGAGAGCAATTCTTAAAGAATTCATTCAGGGCTTGTGATGCAACCTGGATTTACCTCATCTACACCCAAAGCTGAATGACACATAAGGTTGGACACTCCGGGCTGATAGCATTGGTGAGGTTCGATGAGAAAATGCAGACCCTTTGAATTCATACTGCATGGGACCCATTCCATGGGTCCCAACTCTCCAGTTTTAAGGGATTCTTCCTTCAGCTAAAACATGCATGGGAAATCCACAGTATGGTGCGCCCTGTGACTGGGAAACGTTTTCAAATGCATCTCAGTTTCCATCCCCTTTTACTCGGGTTCACAATTCCAGACACTTTACTAAAACTCTCCCCACTTGGGTAGTCAGTGCCTTTAACCTGCTGTTTCGCACAGTTTGCAATTTCTGGGCAAGATGAACAGGAATAAGGAGAACCAATGAGAGACTAGCTGTAGGTGTCTGCACGGGCAAATTTAACGATCATTTCCCACCAGGAAGAGGAATTAACCAAACGCTCACCATGCCGTGCCAGAAACAGATTAGGGCCTGAAGCAATCCTGCGGGTTTGCGGCCAGCTCTCAAGAAAGCGATTTGAAGAAAGGAGCTCAGGGGCACTGTAATTCACAAACCTGCAGAGTTATAAATGACAGCTATCGTCCAATAATATATTGAAGGAAGGCTGCAAAGAGGACTTGAAAGCGGGGCAGAATTGCAGGAAAACGATTTCAGGGGGTAGACTGGAATTGCATTTAAAGCATAGGAAAAGAGGCAGAACGTCGACAATGATGCACTTGGCCAAAAAGGGCATATGCGTTTTTTCCTGAATATATTCAGGAAAAAACTCATACGCGCTTTTTGGACAACCAAGCAAGCATGTTAAAGAAATCTGTACTACAATGAAGTCTCACGGCCCCCCGGTCAAAAGGGCCATCTGAAAAAAGTGTAAAATCCAGAAAGGCAGCACAGGCCATGGAGAACAGGGAACCTTGTTATGCTGATGGTTGGGATGTAAATTGCAAACAGCCACTCTGGAGAAGTGTATGGTGTTTCCTGAAACACCTAAAAAACAAAGCAACGGAGCCTACGGCACTTCCACTTTTGGTCCTATAGATTAGGGAAATTAAAATCAAAAACACACAGCCACCCCAAAATTTCAGACGGCTCTCTTCACAAGAACCTCGTCTACGGTACAAGTTAAATATCCCAGAAAGCGAAAAATGGATAAAGAAGTTGTGGTACATACGTACAAAGCAATATCATTCACCAATGAAATCTATGTCATCAGGCCCGTCGTGGCATAATGAGTGGATTCAGGTATGATGATTCTAAGGGAAATAAGTCACACAGAAAATGAAACATCATGAGATATCACTAATACACGGAATGTAATCTTGGCTACACATGAACTGAATTACAAAACAGAACAGGGTCTCAAATTTAGAAAACCAATTTATGTTTGCTTAAGGGGAAAGGTGAGTTGGGGTGCTGCATAAAACCAGAGATAGAAATTAGCACAGATACCATTCCATAAGTCAAATATGTAATAGTCAAGACCAACCCCTTGCTCAACGAGATGGACTAAACACCCTATATTCAACGCCTAGGAATACACCTGACTAGTAAGAATCTTCAAACCCATGGATTTATATGTCTCCATAAGAGAATCAAGCGTGTGTACAGCTGCATGAAGGTAGCAGAGAAAATCCGATAAATCCTATTATCAAAATGAATTACAAAAACAAAACACAATGACAGTGAAATAGAGAGCAATTCTTAAATAATTCATTCAGGGCTTGTGATGCAACCTGGATTTACCTCATCTACACCCAGAGCTGAGTGAGACATAACGTTGGACACTTCGGGCTGATAGCATTGGTGAGGTTCGAAGAGCAAATGCAGACCATTTGAAGTCATACTGCATGGTACCCATTCCATGGGTCCGAACTCTCCAGGTTTAAGCGATTCTTCCTTCAGCTAAAACATGCATGGGAAACCCACAGTATGGTGCACCGTGTGACCGGGAAACGTTTTCAAATGCATCTCAGTTTTCGTCCCCTTTTACTTGGGTTCACAGTTCCAGACCCTTTACTAACACTCTCCCCACTTGGAGAGTCAGTGCCTTTAACCTGCTGTTTGGCACAGTTTGCAATTTCTGCGCAAGATGAACAGGAATAGGGAGAACCAATGAGAGACTAGCTGTACGTGTCTGCACAGGCAAATTTAATGCTCATTTCCATCCAGGAAGAGGAATTAACCAAACGCTCAGCATGCCGTGCCGGAACCAGATTAGGGCCTGAAGCAATCCTGCGGGTTTGCGGCCAGCTCAAAAGAAAGCGATTTGAAGAAAGGAACTCAGGGGCACTGTAATTCACAAACCTGCAGAGTTATAAATGACAGCTATCGTCCAAAAATATATTGAAAGAAGGCTGGGAAGAGGACTTGAAAGCGGGGCAAAATTGCAGGAAAACGATTTCAGGGGGTAGACTGGAATTGCATTTAAAGCATAGGAAAAGAGGCAGAACGTCGATAATGTTGCACTTGGCCAAAAAGGGCGTATGCGTTTTTTCCTGAATATATTCAGGAAAAAACGCATACGCCCTTTTTGGCCAACCAAGCAAGCATGTTAAAGAAATCTGCACTACAATGAAGTCTCACTGCCCCCCTGTCAAAAGGGCCATCTGAAAAAAGTGTAAAATCCAGAAAGGCAGCACAGGCCATGGAGAACAGGGAGCCTTGTTATGCTCATGTGTGGGATGTAAATTGCCAAGAGCCACTCTGGAGAAGTGTATTGTGTTTCCTGAAACACCTAAAAAACAAAGCAACGGAGCCTACGGCACTTCCACTTATGGTCCTATAGCTTAGGGAAATGAAAATCAAAAACACACAGCCACCCCAAAGTTTCAGATGGCGCTGTTTACAAGAACCTCGTCTACGGTACAAGTTAAATATCCCAGAAAGCGAAAAATGGATAAAGAAGTTGTGGTACGTACGTACAATGGAATATCACTCACCAATGAAATCTATGTCATCTGGCCCGTCGTGGCATAATGAGTGGATTCAGGTACGATGATTCTAAGAGAAATAAGTCACACAGAAAATGAAACATCATAAGTTATCTCTAATACACCGAATGTAATCTTGGCTACACATGAACTGAATTACAAAACAGAACAGGGTCTCAAATTTAGAAAACCAACTTATGTTTGCTTAAGGGGAAAGGTGAGTTGGGGTGCTGCATAAAACCAGAGATAGAAATTAGCACAGATACCATTCCATACGTCAAATATGTAATAGTCAAGACCTACCCCTTGCTCAACGAAATGGGCTAAACACCCTATATTCAACGCCTAGGAATACACCTGACTAGTAAGAATCTTCAAACCCATGGATTTATATGTCTCCATAAGAGAATCAAGCGTGTGTACAGCTGCATGAAGGCAGCAGAGAAAATCCGATAAATCCCATTATCAAAATGAATTACAAAAACAAAACACAATGACAGTGAAATAGAGAGCAATTCTTAAATAATTCATTCAGGTCTTGTGATGCAACCTGGATTTACCTCATCTACACCCAGAGCTGAGTGAGACATAAGGTTGGATACTTCGGGCTGATAGCGTTGGTGAGGTTCGATGAGGAAATGCAGACCATTTGAAGTCATACTGCATGGTACCCATTCCATGGGTCCTTACTCTCCAGGTTTAAGCGATTCTTCCTTCAGATAAAACATGCATGAGAAACGCAGAGTATATTCCACCATATGATTGCGAAACGTTTTGAAATGCATCTGTTTTTGTGCCCTGGTACTCGGGTTCACCATTCCAGACGCTTTACTAACACTCTCCCCACTTGGAGAGTCAATGCCTTTAACATCCTGTTCAGCACAGTTTGCAATTTCTGAGCAAGATGAACAGGAATAGGGAGAACCAATGAGAGACTAGCTGTAGGTGCCTGCACGGGCAAGTGTAACGACCATTTCCCACCAGGAAGAGGAATTAACCAAAGGGTCAGCGTGCCCTGCCAGAAACAGATTAGCGCCTGAAGCATTCCTGCGGTTTTCGGCCAGCTCACAAGAAAGCGAGTTGAAAAAAGGAGCTCAGGGGCACTCTAATTCACAAAACTGCAGAGTTATGAATGACAGCTATCGTCCAAAAATATATTGAAGTAAGTCTGCGAAGAGGACTGGAAAGGGGGGCAGCATTTGAGGAAAACTATTTCAGGGGGTAGACTGGAATTGCACTTAAAGCATAGGAAATGAGGCAGAATGTCGACAATGATGCACTTTGCCAAAAAGGGCGTATGCATTTTTTCCTGAATATATTCAGGAAAAAACGCATACACCCTTGATGGCCAACCAAGCAAGCCTGTAAAGGAAATCTGCACCAAGGGCAGAAAGCTGTTGGGGGGATGGTGGTGTGAAGAGTTGAGAGATTGGGATTGACATGTATACATTTATATGTATAAAATAGATAACCAATAAGAACCTGCTGTATAAAAAATAAGATTAAAAATTAAAAAAAATAAAATTAAAAAGTAAAACAGAAAAAATATTCTTCCCTCCACATACATGTATTTATATGAATAAATTATTTCTATGCTTATATTTGTAAATGCAAAAAAGAGGAATGAAATCTACCTTGAACCAAAAACGAAAAATAGAAAAAACAAACAGAATCCACAAGTTACACAGAGGAAAACCGTATCAGGACACTTGCTCCAGTTGTAAACAATTCTGAAGTTGGTCAGTGGTGGGGAATCATCTCCCATACAGCCAGCAGGCCCCACGCAACAAGCGTCCTCATTGCAAAGCTGGGGGACCGTGCTGAGGCATCTGTGAGTAAACGTGGTCCGAGCCCCAGGCCAGCTGCTGCTGAAATGTTCCCACCCTTCCCAGATAAAACACCTGAATATGTTCAAGGACTTGAAAGCCTAGAGGAAGGGCAATGGAGCCACACGAGTGATTGCATGCCAGCCAACTTGGTGCCTGCAGGCCAGCCAGGATGGTCCTGGCCCTGGGTGCTCTTCTGGAAGCTTTCCATTTCCCTGCCTGAGATACCCCTCCTGTCCCGGCCCCCACTGATTTCTTCCTTCCTCACGTCTGCCCAGGGAGAAATTCCAGCGCCAGGTATGGGTGACACATCCTCTTCTTTAGCAGGTGGCATCTTGACAACTGCTGCAGAAAGTCCAGCAGAGCCCCACTCACACTGGGCCACCCACAACGCCGTGACCTGTCACTCCCTCCCACCAGCCCAGCCCCGAGACTGCTGACAGGGCAGAGAAAATGGCGTCAGGCACAGCTGCAGGGGTTCTTGCTGCCTGGAGCGGTGTTTATATTGATCTCAAAACAGGCACACCTGGGGAGGGCTGGCCGGCATGGTCAGGCTGCCCAGGTCAGCCAATCATCACCCCTCAGGGTCTCACAGTTGCAGAAAATGGAACTTGCTGAATCGGCCAGGTCCAAGGAACAGGTGTGGGCTCTTGAGAGTCAGGATAGACAATGGGCTGCAGCTCTGGCTTGTATTCTAATCATTTTATCTGGCCCATGGGTGGGAGACAGCTTCAAGAAAACCCTGGCCTAATAAGAGGACCCCAGGAGTCAGGGAGAGGAGGGGTGGGTGGTGGGTGGTGGGTGGAGACAGAGGCCTGGTGCCCCGGGTGCAGTGGAAGTCTCTGGAAGACCAGGTGGTGGCAGGCCGTACAGAGTGATGCCCAGGGTCACAGACCTGTCGGAGTTGCTATTTGTTAGTTCAAGTCCTGCTCTGAGGTGCTCTGTGTCAGATCTGAGTGACAGGTGAGCTGAGAGTGCTCTGCAATGAGGGCAATGTGCACGGTTCCTGTGTGCCCTGCCCTGCCACAGTACCTGCAAGTGTAGCTCTGTATCCTGGGAGGGAGCTGACCACGAGAGCCCCATGGGCTGCAGGGGACCTGCCCAGGGAACCCCATATCCTGGGATGGGCCTGACCATGAGAGCCCCATGGGCTGGTGTGGAGGTGGGGTACCTGCCCAGGTGAGCTCCATATCCTGAGATTGGCCTGACCACGAGAGCCCCATGGGCTGCCAGGGGCCTGGTAAAGATGTCAGGATCGTCAGTGAAGCCACCGAGTATATACCTCCAGTAGTTCCTAATTCCTACACCCTGCTGGTCATTCTACCAACCACCAGGAGACGGTATTCTGTATTAGTCTTCAATGATGCCTTCTTTTGTATGCCATTAGTCCCAGAGTCACAAGAAATTTTGGCTTGTAAGTGGCAGGACTCAACATACAACTAAAACAATACATCCAGGCCGTCTTGCCCCAAGTGTTCAAAAATTCCCACACCATCTTTGGGGAAAGCTTAGCTAAAGACGTAAAAGTTCTACCTCTGGAAAAGGAAACACTCCTTCAATATGCTGACGACATTCTGATCACCAGCCCTACTAAGGAGGCCTCTGAACTACCAAGCCAATAAAGGATAGAAGTTGTCCAAGAAAAAGCTCAAATATCACAGACTACGGTGACCTGCCTGGGCTTCATTCCCACAGAAGGTCGGAGAAGCTCATCCCAGGAAAGGGAAGAAACAATTTACAGCCTTACCCCTTTCTAAAACTAGAAGACAGCTTAGGGGTTCCTGGGGAGGCCAGAGTTTGCTGCTTCTGGATCCCTAACTACAGTCTACTAGCTGGGCCTCTATATGAAACACTGAAAGGAAAAGATGATGATCCTTTTGAATAGAATCCAGAAGTGGCCTTTCAAGAATGGAAAGAGCAGTCAATTCAGACCCTTGCCCTGGAACTCCCTAATTTAGCTAAACCCTTTGACCTTTACATTCCTGGTGAAAGGTGAATTGCCATTGGAGTATTAGTGCAAAACCTGGGACCACTTGAAATGGAACAATGCAAGAATGCCATCCAGGTAGGATAAACTATAGTCACCAAGGGGCTTGGCCCACTGCAACATCTGGCCAACATACTGGCGGTATCTAAAAACCTGGAAATCAGCAGCTCAAAAGGCCACCTCCCTCCTAAGGGAAAAGGACCCCACGTGGTGTTCCTAACCCCCAACCATGCCCTGAAGTTGCAGGGTTTGCTCCGTGGGCACACTGACCTCCAGTGAGGAAGCCCTCCTACTCCAACATCCAGAGAGATATCCGGGGGCAACGGGGCACCATGACGACACATGTGACCATCACTTGACCTGGAGTTTCTCTCATAAAACAACAAGAGTGTGTCACAAAAGAGTAGACTACTGCTTGCAGGACTTACTGCACCCAGAGGGGAGGTAATAATCTTGGCAGGGGAACCGTATATCACGCTGTCACCATAGAAAAGCCTACAGACACCGTGATGATGGTGACCAGTAAGACCGGCTGGACTCCTGTTTACTTCAAAAGGCTGTTGACTCAGTGGCCATCATGGTCCTTCATCACAACTGACCCTGGACTGTCCGGGAGTTGAGCAGGCAGGGTCCTGACACCTGGTGCTGTTTTTACGTTAATTCAGAGGCCTAATTGAAGAAAGTGCAGACTACTAGTCAGAGCATCTAGGCTGGCAGAAACGGTCAGCCTAAAGTTTCTGAACAAATGTGTGGCGGGGTGAAAGTGGACCTCACAGCGTCACTGCGCATTTCCTTCCCGGACCCTTAAAGGTCATTAGAATCTATAACACTTCCAATGCTCATGCTCAGGCAGATGAACAGGGAGGCTGGAGGCCTGGGGACAATCAACGTCACCTAGAGGCTGCTGGGGAGAAGTTCTGACCCTCGCCCACGGGTATAAGGGCTCCTAACTCAGCACTCAGCAGTTACAGAAGAAGGGTCTGCACCCTCAGCACTCCAAGAATGAGGAAGAGGACAAAAGGCAGAAGAGGGGTTTGTCCCAGGCAAAGCCCATTAAAATCCCTGGGAGATAAAAATAGAATCTGGGCAATAAAATAAAGTCTAACCTTTTTTATCCTTTGTGCTTTGTCTAATTTCATGTGCTCCTAGGGTCCCGCATACAGAGGTTCCACACCCGGCACTTCAGACCAGATTTCCTAGTACAGAATGGCTGGGTCGACACATCAGGTCCTGGGGCCCAGTGCAGACTCCGCGATATAGAGCCTGAGCTGCAGCCAACAGGGCCCTCGAGAGCTCTGCCCCCTCCCTCCCACTGAATCTGACAGGATCTCTACACAGCAGCCCAGCCCACAGCCCACGGGGTAGCACATGCTCTCACCTCTCCATTCTCTGATCAAAATATAAAATTTCCTTTGCTTCTGAACCAAACTCAGTCTCGATCTTTTGGCTCCAATGACACTGGGCATGGGGACACTTGTTGGGGTCCACTCTGGAGGATCAGTAACAGAAATTGAGAACGTTGTAACTTCAATGAACAGATGTGTGAGCCAAACTATAATTAACATAGAACAGTGTATAAGGCTCGGGTAAAATAAGATGTTTCTAACACTTCCATTTGATATTTCCATCACTTTATTATAAGCAAGTTCAGTGAAAAGGTTTGTCTTATTTGTCAGGTCAATATTAGAGAAGCGAAGTGATTTCTTTCCAAGGATGTACATCTAATAATCTTGGTTAAAGCTTCAATCTTGTTTTAAATGCTTTTCCATTGAAAATGATACCTCTCATTCAGCTCCCCCATTTCTGAGAAGTATAAAATCTTATAATTTATTATTACCAAAGTGGAAAGGTGGGAGGAGGGATAAATTAACAGTTTGGGATTAACACATACACACTGCTATGTATAAAATAGATCGTCAACAAGGAACTACTCTATAGCACAGGGAACTACACTCAATATTTTGCAATAACCTATAAGGGGAAATAATCTGAAAAAGAATAGATATTTTTATTGACATCATCTATCAATGACAGTTAAAATGGAACCTAAGGGAAGCCGGTGGTCAGTGCTTCTGACCCTGAAGACTTCAATCATCTAAAGTTTGGACTCTGCCTACTTCCCAAGGCCCTTAATGAACATATGTGTAGCCGTAGCTTAAAAAATTCCCCAGTTTGGGTAGCGGAGAGACACTGATTTTGAAAAAGCCCTGGTGTTCTCCTCACATGAACGGGACACTTCCTACAGCTAAAACATGCCTGTCACACCCAGAGGATGGTATATCGTCTGATCGGGAAGAGTTTGGAAAAGGCATCTCATCTCCTCATCTCCTGGTGCTCGGGTTCACCACTCCGGCGTCTTTACTAACAGTCTCCCCACTTGGAGATGTCAGCACTGTCAACATCCTGTTGCACACAGTTTGGAATTTGTCCAAGGATGAAGCAGAAGGAGGAGGAACAATGAGAGACAAGTCCTAGGTTTTCGGACAGACATATGTCACTCTAATTTCCAATCAGGAAGACGAATTGACCAAAGGCTAGGGTTGCCCATGGAAACAGAATAGGGCTTGAGGAAATCCCGCTGCTTTGTGGCCAGTTCCCATAAACACAAGTTGAAAAATGGAACTCAGGGACACTAAAATTCACGAAACTGCAGAGTTGAAAATATCTATCACTGAAAAATGTCTTGAGGAAAGTCAGAGAAAAGGACTTGTAAGCAACGGAGAATGGCAGGAAAGGGATTGGATGAGGTAGAAAGGACTCGCCATTAAGCACAAGAAAAGGGGCTGAACATTGCCAACATTGCAGTTGGCCAAAAAGGGTGTATGCGTCTTTTTCTGTATATATTCAAGAAAAGGGCATACACTTTTTTAGCCAACCAAACAGGTGGGCACTGGAAATCAATACTACAAAACATATCACTTCGCATCAGTCAGAAGAGCCTTCCTCATAAAGTGTAAACACCAGAAATGCAGGACAGGGCAAGGAGAAAAGGGAGCCCTGTGAGGCTTATAGTGGAAATGTATATTGCCAACGGTCACTCTGGAAAAGTGTATTGTGATTACTAAAGCATCTAAAAAATGAGCTACAGAGCACAGGGCACTTGCACTCATGGACGTATATCTTGGGAAAAAGAAAAATCGAGAGGACACAGGCACCCCAATGTTTACCGCCTCTCTGTTTAATATATCCTCGATTAGGATATAATTTATATGTCTCTGGAGGGAAAAAATGGACAGAGGTGTGGCACTTATGTAGAGTGGAATATTACTCAGCCTGAAAATCAATGAAACATGGCCAGTTGTAACAACCCCAGAGGAGTTACGTATGATCATTTGAAGTCACATAATTCAAAAAGACAAAGACATACGATATTACTAATACATGGAATGTAAACGTGGCTACAAATGAACTGAATTACAAAAGAGAACGGGGTCTCAAATTTAGAAAACCAACTTATGCTTGCTTAAGGATCAAGGAGAGTTGGGGTGCTGCATAAAACCAGAGATTGAAATTAGCACAGATACCGTTCCATAAGCCAAATATGTAATAGAAAAAACCTACTTCCTGGTCAACGAAATGGACTCAACACCCCATATTCAGTGCCTAGGAATATACAGGATGAGTAAGAGTCTTAATACCTATGGATTTATATGTCTCCATAAGAGAATCAAGCGTGTGTACAGTGACAAAAACGCAGCAGTGAAAATCAGCTAAATCCCATTATCAAAATAAATTTCAAAAACAAAAAAAATGACAGTGAAATAGAGAGCAATTCTTAAATAATTCATTCAGGGCTTGCGATGCAACCTGGATTTACCTCATCTACACCCAGAGCTGAGTGAGACATAAGGTTGGAGACTTCGGGCTGACAGCATGGATGAGGTTCGATGAGCAAATGCAGACCGTTTGTAGTCATACTGCATAGTACCCATTCCATGGGTCCCAACTCTCCAGGTTTAAGGGATTCTTCCTTCAGCTAAAACATGCATGGGAAACCCACAGTATGGTGCACCGTGTGACCGGAAGACGTTTTCAAATGAATCTCAGTTTTCGTCCCCTTTTACTCGGGTTCACCATTCCAGACCCTTTACGAACACTCTCCCCACTTGGAGAGTCAGTGCCTTTAACCTCCTGTTTGGCACAGTTTGCAATTTCTGCGCAAGATGTACAGGAATAGGGAGAACCAATGAGAGACTAGCTGTAGGTGTCTGCAGGGGCAAATTTAACGCTCATTTCCCACCAGGAAGAGGAATTAACCAAAGGCTCAGCATGCCGTTCCGGAATCAGATTAGGGCCTGAAGCAATCCTCCGGGTTTGTGGCCAGCTCACAAGAAAGCGAGTTGAAGAAAGGAGCTCAGGGACACTATAATTCACAAACCTGCAGACTTATAATTGACAGCTATCGTCCAAAAATATATTGAATTTAGGCTGCGAAGATACTTGAAAGCGGGGCAGAATTGCAGGAAAACGATTTCAGGGGGTAGACTGGAATTGCATTTAAAGCATAGGAAAAGAGGCAGGACGTCGACAATGATGCTCTTGGGCAAAAAGAGCGTGTGCGTTTTTTCCTGAATATATTCAGGAAAAAACGCATACGCCCTTTTTGGCCAACCAAGCAAGCATGTTAAAGTAATCTGCACTACAATGAAGTCTCATCTCCCCCATGGTCAAAAGGGCCATCTGAAAAAAGTGTAAAATCCAGAAAGGCAGCACAGGCCATGGAGAACAGGAAGCCTTCTTATGCTGATGGGCGGGATGTAAATTGCCAACAGCCACTCTGGAGAAGTGTATGGTGTTTCCTCAAACACCTAAAAAAAAAAGCAACGGAGCCTACGGCACTTCCACTTATGGTCCTATAGTTTAGGGAAATTAAAATAAAAAAGACGCAGCCACCCCAAATTTTCGAATGGCTCTGTTTACAATATACTCATCTATGGTACAAGTTAAATATCCCAGAAAGCGGAAAATGGATAAAGAAGTTGTGCTACGAACGTACAATGGAATATCACACAGCAGTGAAATCTATGTCTTCAGGCCCGTCGCGGCATAATGAGTGGATTCAGGTACGATGATTCTAAGTGAAATAAGTCACACAGAAAATGAAACATCATAAGATATCACTAATACACGGAATGTAAACTTGGCTACACATGAACTGAATTACAAAACAGAACAGGGTCTCAAATTTAGAAAACCAACTTATGCTTGCTTAAGGGGAAAGGTGAGTTGGGGTGGTGCATCAAACCAGAGATAGAAATTAGCACAGATACCTTTCCATAAGCCAAATATGTCATAGTCAAAACCTACACCTTGCTCAACGAAATGGACTAAACACCCCATATTCAACGCCTAGGAATACACCTGACTAGTAAGAATCTTCAAACCCATGGATTTATATGTCTGCATAAGAGAATCAAGCGTGTGTACAACTGCATGAATGCAGCAGAGAAAATCCGATAAATCCCATTATCAAAATGAATTACAAAAACAAAACACAATGACACTGAAATAGAGAGCAATTCTTAAATAATTCATTCAGGGCTTGTAATGCACCCTGGATTTACCACATCTACACCCAGATCTGAGTGAGACATAAGGTTGGACACTTCGTGCTGATAGCATTGGTGAGGTTCGATGAGCAAACACAGACCCTTTGAAGTCATACTGCATGGTACCCATTCCATGGGTCCCAACTTTCCAGGTTTACAGGATTCTTCCTTCACCTAAATCATGCACCTGAATCGCAGAGTATGGTCCACCATGTGACTGGGAAGCGATTTTAAATGCCTCTCAGGTTTCGTCCCTTGGTACTCAGGTTCACCATTCCAGACGCTTTACTAACTCTCTCCCCACTTGGAGAGTCAGTGCCTTTAACCTCCTGTTGGGCACAGTTTGCAATATCTGCGCAAGATGAACAGGAATAGGGAGAACCAATGAGAGATTGGTGTAGGTGTCTGCAGGGGCAAATTTAACGCTCATTTCCCACCAGGAAGAGGAATTAACCAAAGGCTCAGCATGCCGTGCCGGAACCAGATTAGGGCCTGAAGCAATCCTGCGGGTTTGCGGCTGGCTCATAAGAAAGCGATTTGAAGAAAGGAGCTCAGGGGCACTGTAATTCACAAGCCTGCAGAGTTATAAATAACAGCTATCGTCCAAAAATATATTGAAGGAAGGCTGCGAAGAGGACTTGAAAGCGGGGCAGAATTGCAGGAAAACGATTTCAGGGGATAGACTGGAATTCCATTTAAAGCATAGGAAAAGAGGCAGAACGTCGACAATGATGCACTTGGCCAAAAAGTGCATATGCGTTTTTTCCTGAATATATTCAGGAAAAAACGCATACTCCCTTTTTGGCCAACCAAGCAAGCATGTTAAAGATATCTGCACTACAATGAAGTATCACTGCCCCCCGGTCAAAAGGGCCATCTGAAAATAGTGTAAATCCAGAAATGCAGCACAGGCCATGGAGAACAGGGAGCCTTGTTATGCTGATGGGTGGGATGTAAATTGCCAACAGCCACTCTGGAGAAGTGTATGGTGTTTCCTGAAACACCTAAAAAACAAAGCAACGGAGCCTACGGCACTTCCACTTATGGTCCTAGAGCTTAGGGAAATTAAAATCAAAAACACACACATCCACCCCAAAGTTTCAGACGGCTCTGTTTACAAGAACCTCGTCTACGGTACAAGTTAAATATCCCAGAAAGCGAAAAATGGATAAAGAAGTTGTGGTACGTACGTACAATGGAATATCAGTCACCAATGAAATCTATGTCATCTGGCCCATCGTGGCATAATGAGTGGATTCAGGTAAGATGATTCTAAGTGAAATACGTCACACAGAAAATGAAACATCATAAGATATCACTAATACACCGAATGTAATCTTGGCTACACATGAACTGAATTACAAAACAGAACAGGGTCTCAAATTTAGAAAACCAACTTATGTTTGCATAAGGGGAAAGGTGAGTTGGGGTGCTGCATAAAACCAGAGTTAGAAATTAGCACAGATACCATTCCATAAGTCAAATACATAATAGTCAAGACCTACCCCTTGCTCAACGAAATGGGCTAAACACACTATATTCAACGCCTAGGAATACAGCTGACTAGTAAGGATCTTCAAACCCATGGATTTATATGTCTCCATAAGTGAATCAAGCGTGTGTACAGATGCATGAAGGCCGCAGAGAAAATCCGATATATCCTATTATCAAAATGAATTACAAAAACAAAACACAATGACAGTGAAATAGAGAGCAATTCTTAAATAATTCATTCAGGGCTTGTGATGCAACCTGGATTTACCTCATCTAAACCCAGAGCTGAGTGAGACATAAGGTTGGACACTTCGTGCTGATACCATTGGTGAGGTTCGATGAGAAAATGCAAACCTTTTGAAGTCATAATTCATGGTACACATTCCATGGGTCCCAACTCTCCAGGTTGAAGCGATTCTTCCTTCAGCTAAAGCATGCATGGGAAACCCACAGTATGGTGCACCGTGTAACCGGCAAACCTTTTCAAATGCATCTCAGATTTTGTCCCCTTTTACTCGGGTTCACAATTACAGACACTTTCTAACACTCTCCCCACTTGGAGAGTCAGTGCCTTTAACCTCCTGTTTCGCACAGTTTGCAATTTCTGCGCAAGATGAACAGGAATAGGGAGAACCAATGAGAGACTAGCTGTAGGTGTCTGCAGGGGCAAATTTAATGCTCATTTCCCACCAGGAAGAGGAATTAACCAAAGGCTCAGCATGCCGTGCCGGAACCAGATTAGGGCCTGAAGCAATCCTACGGGTTTGCAGCCAGCTCAGAAGAAAGCGATTTGAAGAAAGGAGCTCAGGGGCACTGTAATTCACAAACCTTCAGAGTTATAAATGACAGCTATCGTCCAAAAATATATTGAAGGAAGGCTGCGAAGAGGACTTGAAAGCGGGGCAGAATTGCAGGAAAACGATTTCAGGGGGTAGACTGGAATTGCATTTAAAGCATAGGAAAAGAGGCAGAACGTCGACAATGATGCACTTGGCCAAAAAGGGCGTATGCGTTTTTTCCTGAATATATTCAGGAAAAAACGCATACGCCCTTTTTGGCCAACCAAGCAAGCATGTTAAAGAAATCTGCACTACAATGAAGTCTCACTGCCCCCCGGTCAAAAGGGCCATCTGAAAAAAGTGTAAAATCCAGAAATGCAGCACAGGCCATGGAGAACAGGGAGCCTTGTTATGCTGATGGGTGGGATGTAAATTGCCAACAGCCACTCTGGAGAAGTGTATGGTGTTTCCTGAAACACATAAAAAACAAAGCAACGGAGCCTACGGCACTTCCACTTATGGTCCTATAGCTTAGGGAAATTAAAATCAAAAACACACAGCCACCCCAAAGTTTCAGACGGCTCTGTTTACAAGAACCTCGTCTACGGTACAAGTTAAATATCCCAGAAAGCGAAAAATGGATAAAGAAGTTGTGGTACGTACGTACAATGGAATATCAGTCACCAATGAAATCTATGTCATCTAGCCCGTCGTGGCATAATGAGTGGATTCAGGTACGATGATTCTAAGTGAAATACGTCACACAGAAAATGAAACATCATGAGATATCACTAATACACGGAATGTAATCTTGGCTACACATGAACTGAATTACAAAACAGAACAGGGTCTCAAATTTAGAAAACCAATTTATGTTTGCTTAAGGGGAAAGGTGAGTTGGGGTGCTGCATAAAACCAGAGATAGAAATTAGCACAGATACCATTCCATAAGTCTAATATGTAATAGTCAAGACCAACCCCTTGCTCAACGAGATGGACTAAACACCCTATATTCAACGCCTAGGAATACACCTGACTAGTAAGAATCTTCAAACCCATGGATTTATATGTCTCCATAAGAGAATCAAGCGTGTGTACAGCTGCATGTATTCAGCAGAATAAATCCGATAAATCCCCTTATCAAAATGAATTACAAAAACAAAACACAATGAGAGTGAAATAGAGAGCAATTCTTAAATAATTCATTCAGGGCTTGTGATGCAACCTGGATTTACCTCATCTACACCCAGAGCTGAGTGAGACATAACGTTGGACACTTCGGGCTGATAGCATTGGTGAGGTTCGATGAGCAAATAGAGACGCTTTGAAGTCATACTGCATGGGACCCATTCCATGGGTCCCAACTCTCCAGGTTTAAGGGATTCTTCCTTCAGCTAAAACATGCATGGGAAACCCACAGTATGGTGCACCGTGTGACCGGGAAACGTTTTCAAATGCATCTCAGTTCTCGTACCCTTTTACTCGGGTTCACAATTCCAGAGCCTTTACTAACACTCTCCCCACTTGGAGAGTCAGTGCCTTTAACCTGCTGTTTGGCACAGTTTGCAATTTCTGCGCAAGATGAACAGGAATAGGGAGAACCAATAAGAGACTAGCTGTAGGTGTCTGCACGGGCAAATTTAACGCTCATTTCCCACCAGGAAGAGGAATTAACCAAACGCTCAGCATGCCATGCCGGAACCAGATTAGGGCCTGAAGCAATCCTGCGGGTTTGCGGCCAGCTCACAAGAAAGCGATTTGAAGAAAGGAGCTCAGGGGCACTGTAATTCACAAACCTGCAGAGTTATAAATGACAGCTATCGTCCAAAAATATATTGAAGGAAGGCTGCGAAGAGGACTTGAAAGCGGGGCAGAATTGCAGGAAAACGATTTCAGGGGGTAGACTGGAATTGCATTTAAAGCATAGGAAAAGAGGCAGAACGTCGACAATGATGCACTTGGCAAAAAAGGGCGTATGCGTTTTTTCCTGAATATATTCAGGAAAAAACGAATACGCCCTTTTTGGCCAACCAAGCAAGCATATTAAAGATATCTGCACTACAATGAAGTCTCACTGCCCCGTGGTCAAAAGAGCCATCTGAAAAAAGTGTAAAATCCAGAAAGGCAGCACAGGCCATGCAGAGTAGGGAGCCTTGTTATGCTGATGGGTGGGATGTAAATTGCCAACAGCCACTCTGGAGAAATGTGTGGTGTTTCCTGAAACACCTAAAAAACAAAGCAACGGAGCCTATAGCATTTCCACTTATGGTCCTATGGCTTAGGGAAATTAAACTCAAAAACACACAGCCACCCCAAAGTTTCAGACGGCTCTGTTTACAAGAACCTCGTCTACGGTACAAGTTAAATATCCCAGAAAGCGAAAAATGGATAAAGAAGTTGTGGTACGTACGTACAATGGAATATCACTCACCAATGTAATCTATGTCATCTGGCCCGTCGTGGCATAATGAGTGGATTCAGGTACGATGATTCTAAGAGAAATAAGTCACACAGAAAATGAAACATCATAAGATATCTCTAATACACCGAATGTAATCTTGGCTACACATGAACTGAATTACAAAACAGAACAGGGTCTCAAATTTAGAAAACCAACTTATGTTTGCTTAAGGGGAAAGGTGAGTTGGGCTGCTGCATAAAACCAGAGATAGAAATTAGCACAGATACCATTCCATACGTCAAATATGTAATAGTCAAGAACTACACCTTGCTCAACGAAATGGGCTAAACACCCTATATTCAATGCCTAGGAATACACCTGACTAGTAAGAATCTTCAAACCCATGGATTTATATGTCTCCATAAGAGAATCAAGCGTGTGTACAGCTGCATGAAGGCAGCAGAGAAAATCCGATAAATCCCATTATCAAAATGAATTAAAAAAACAAAACACAATGACAGTGAAATAGAGAGCAATTCTTAAATAATTCATTCAGGGCTTGTGATGCAACCTGGATTTACCTCATCTACACCCAGAACTGAGTGAGACATAAAGTTGGACACTTCGGGCTGATAGCATTGGTGAGGTTCGATGAGAAAATGCAGACCATTTGAAGTCATACTACATGGTACCCATTCCATGGGTCCCAACTCTCCAGGTTTAAGCCATTCTTACTTCAGCTAAAGCATGCATGGGAAACCCACAGTATGGTGCACCGTGTGACCGGGAAACATTTTCAAATGCATCTCAGTTTTTGTCCCCTTTTACTCGGGTTCACAATTCCAGACCCTTTACTAAAACTCTCCCCACTTGGAGAGTCAGTGCCTTTAACCTGCTGTTTGGCACAGTTTGCAATTTCTGCGCAAGATGAACAGGAATAGGGAGAACCAATGAGAGACTAGCTGTAGGTGTCTGCAGGGGCAAATTTAACGCTCATTTCCAACCAGGAAGAGGAATTAACCAAACGCTCAGCATGCCGTGCCGGAACCAGATTAGGGCCTGAAGCAATCATGCGGGTTTGCGGCCAGCTCAGAAGAAAGCGATTTGAAGAAAGGAGCTCAGGGGCACTGTAATTCACAAACCTGCAGAGTTATAAATGACAGCTATCGTCCAAAAATATATTGAAGGAAGGCTGCGAAGAGGACTTGAAAGCGGGGCAGAATTGCAGGAAAACGATTTCAGGGGGTAGACTGGAATTGCATTTAAAGCATAGGAAAAGAGGCAGAACGTCGACAATGATGCACTTGGCCAAAAAGGGCGTATGCGTTTTTTCCTGAATATATTCAGGAAAAAACGCATACTCCCTTTTTGGCCAACCAAGCAAGCATGTTAAAGAAATCTGCACTACAATGAAGTCTCACTGCCCCCCGGTCAAAAGGGCCATCTGAAAAAAGTGTAAAATCCAGAAAGGCAGCACAGGCCATGGAGAACAGGGAGCCTGGTTATGCTGATTTGTGGGATGTAAATTGCCAACAGCCACTCTGGAGAAGTGTATGGTGTTTCCTGAAACACCTAAAAAACAAAGCAACGGAGCCTACGGCACTTCCACTTATGGTCCTAGAGCTTAGGGAAATTAAAATCAAAAACACACACATCCACCCCAAAGTATCAGACGGCTCTGTTTACAAGAACCTCGTCTACGGTACAAGTTAAATATCCCAGAAAGCGAAAAATGGATAAAGAACTTGTGGTACGTACGTATAATGGAATATCACTCACCAATGAAATCCATGTCATCAGGCCCGTCGTGGCATAATGAGTGGATTCAGGTACGATGATTCTCAGTGAAATAACTCACACAGAAAATGAAACAACATAAGATATCACTAATACACGGAATGTAATCTTGGCTACACATGAACTGAATTACAAAACAGAACAGGGACTCATATTTAGAAAACCAACTTATGTTTGCTTAAGGGGAAAGGTGAGTTGGGGTGCTGCATAAAACCAGAGTTAGAAATTAGCACAGATACCATTCCATAAGTCAAATACGTAATAGTCAAGACCTACCCCTTGCTCAACGAAATGGGCTAAACACACTATATTCAACGCCTAGGAATACACCTGACTAGTAAGGATCTTCAAACCCATGGATTTATATGTCTCCATAAGAGAATCAAGCGTGTGTACAGCTGCATGAAGGCAGCAGAGAAAATCCGATAAATCCGATTATAAAAATGAATTACAAAAACAAAACACAATGACAGTGAAATAGAGAGCAATTCTTAAAGAATTCATTCAGGGCTTGTGATGCAACCTGGATTTACCTCATCTACACCCAAAGCTGAATGACACATAAGGTTGGACACTCCGGGCTGATAGCATTGGTGAGGTTCGATGAGAAAATGCAGACCCTTTGAATTCATACTGCATGGGACCCATTCCATGGGTCCCAACTCTCCAGTTTTAAGGGATTCTTCCTTCAGCTAAAACATGCATGGGAAATCCACAGTATGGTGCGCCCTGTGACTGGGAAACGTTTTCAAATGCATCTCAGTTTCCATCCCCTTTTACTCGGGTTCACAATTCCAGACACTTTACTAAAACTCTCCCCACTTGGGTAGTCAGTGCCTTTAACCTGCTGTTTCGCACAGTTTGCAATTTCTGGGCAAGATGAACAGGAATAAGGAGAACCAATGAGAGACTAGCTGTAGGTGTCTGCACGGGCAAATTTAACGATCATTTCCCACCAGGAAGAGGAATTAACCAAACGCTCACCATGCCGTGCCAGAAACAGATTAGGGCCTGAAGCAATCCTGCGGGTTTGCGGCCAGCTCTCAAGAAAGCGATTTGAAGAAAGGAGCTCAGGGGCACTGTAATTCACAAACCTGCAGAGTTATAAATGACAGCTATCGTCCAATAATATATTGAAGGAAGGCTGCAAAGAGGACTTGAAAGCGGGGCAGAATTGCAGGAAAACGATTTCAGGGGGTAGACTGGAATTGCATTTAAAGCATAGGAAAAGAGGCAGAACGTCGACAATGATGCACTTGGCCAAAAAGGGCATATGCGTTTTTTCCTGAATATATTCAGGAAAAAACTCATACGCGCTTTTTGGACAACCAAGCAAGCATGTTAAAGAAATCTGTACTACAATGAAGTCTCACGGCCCCCCGGTCAAAAGGGCCATCTGAAAAAAGTGTAAAATCCAGAAAGGCAGCACAGGCCATGGAGAACAGGGAACCTTGTTATGCTGATGGTTGGGATGTAAATTGCAAACAGCCACTCTGGAGAAGTGTATGGTGTTTCCTGAAACACCTAAAAAACAAAGCAACGGAGCCTACGGCACTTCCACTTTTGGTCCTATAGATTAGGGAAATTAAAATCAAAAACACACAGCCACCCCAAAATTTCAGACGGCTCTCTTCACAAGAACCTCGTCTACGGTACAAGTTAAATATCCCAGAAAGCGAAAAATGGATAAAGAAGTTGTGGTACATACGTACAAAGCAATATCATTCACCAATGAAATCTATGTCATCAGGCCCGTCGTGGCATAATGAGTGGATTCAGGTATGATGATTCTAAGGGAAATAAGTCACACAGAAAATGAAACATCATGAGATATCACTAATACACGGAATGTAATCTTGGCTACACATGAACTGAATTACAAAACAGAACAGGGTCTCAAATTTAGAAAACCAATTTATGTTTGCTTAAGGGGAAAGGTGAGTTGGGGTGCTGCATAAAACCAGAGATAGAAATTAGCACAGATACCATTCCATAAGTCAAATATGTAATAGTCAAGACCAACCCCTTGCTCAACGAGATGGACTAAACACCCTATATTCAACGCCTAGGAATACACCTGACTAGTAAGAATCTTCAAACCCATGGATTTATATGTCTCCATAAGAGAATCAAGCGTGTGTACAGCTGCATGAAGGTAGCAGAGAAAATCCGATAAATCCTATTATCAAAATGAATTACAAAAACAAAACACAATGACAGTGAAATAGAGAGCAATTCTTAAATAATTCATTCAGGGCTTGTGATGCAACCTGGATTTACCTCATCTACACCCAGAGCTGAGTGAGACATAACGTTGGACACTTCGGGCTGATAGCATTGGTGAGGTTCGAAGAGCAAATGCAGACCATTTGAAGTCATACTGCATGGTACCCATTCCATGGGTCCGAACTCTCCAGGTTTAAGCGATTCTTCCTTCAGCTAAAACATGCATGGGAAACCCACAGTATGGTGCACCGTGTGACCGGGAAACGTTTTCAAATGCATCTCAGTTTTCGTCCCCTTTTACTCGGGTTCACAGTTCCAGACCCTTTACTAACACTCTCCCCACTTGGAGAGTCAGTGCCTTTAACCTGCTGTTTGGCACAGTTTGCAATTTCTGCGCAAGATGAACAGGAATAGGGAGAACCAATGAGAGACTAGCTGTACTTGTCTGCACAGGCAAATTTAATGCTCATTTCCATCCAGGAAGAGGAATTAACCAAACGCTCAGCATGCCGTGCCGGAACCAGATTAGGGCCTGAAGCAATCCTGCGGGTTTGCGGCCAGCTCAAAAGAAAGCGATTTGAAGAAAGGAACTCAGGGGCACTGTAATTCACAAACCTGCAGAGTTATAAATGACAGCTATCGTCCAAAAATATATTGAAAGAAGGCTGGGAAGAGGACTTGAAAGCGGGGCAAAATTGCAGGAAAACGATTTCAGGGGGTAGACTGGAATTGCATTTAAAGCATAGGAAAAGAGGCAGAACGTCGATAATGTTGCACTTGGCCAAAAAGGGCGTATGCGTTTTTTCCTGAATATATTCAGGAAAAAACGCATACGCCCTTTTTGGCCAACCAAGCAAGCATGTTAAAGAAATCTGCACTACAATGAAGTCTCACTGCCCCCCTGTCAAAAGGGCCATCTGAAAAAAGTGTAAAATCCAGAAAGGCAGCACAGGCCATGGAGAACAGGGAGCCTTGTTATGCTCATGTGTGGGATGTAAATTGCCAAGAGCCACTCTGGAGAAGTGTATTGTGTTTCCTGAAACACCTAAAAAACAAAGCAACGGAGCCTACGGCACTTCCACTTATGGTCCTATAGCTTAGGGAAATGAAAATCAAAAACACACAGCCACCCCAAAGTTTCAGATGGCGCTGTTTACAAGAACCTCGTCTACGGTACAAGTTAAATATCCCAGAAAGCGAAAAATGGATAAAGAAGTTGTGGTACGTACGTACAATGGAATATCACTCACCAATGAAATCTATGTCATCTGGCCCGTCGTGGCATAATGAGTGGATTCAGGTACGATGATTCTAAGAGAAATAAGTCACACAGAAAATGAAACATCATAAGTTATCTCTAATACACCGAATGTAATCTTGGCTACACATGAACTGAATTACAAAACAGAACAGGGTCTCAAATTTAGAAAACCAACTTATGTTTGCTTAAGGGGAAAGGTGAGTTGGGGTGCTGCATAAAACCAGAGATAGAAATTAGCACAGATACCATTCCATACGTCAAATATGTAATAGTCAAGACCTACCCCTTGCTCAACGAAATGGGCTAAACACCCTATATTCAACGCCTAGGAATACACCTGACTAGTAAGAATCTTCAAACCCATGGATTTATATGTCTCCATAAGAGAATCAAGCGTGTGTACAGCTGCATGAAGGCAGCAGAGAAAATCCGATAAATCCCATTATCAAAATGAATTACAAAAACAAAACACAATGACAGTGAAATAGAGAGCAATTCTTAAATAATTCATTCAGGTCTTGTGATGCAACCTGGATTTACCTCATCTACACCCAGAGCTGAGTGAGACATAAGGTTGGATACTTCGGGCTGATAGCGTTGGTGAGGTTCGATGAGGAAATGCAGACCATTTGAAGTCATACTGCATGGTACCCATTCCATGGGTCCTTACTCTCCAGGTTTAAGCGATTCTTCCTTCAGATAAAACATGCATGAGAAACGCAGAGTATATTCCACCATATGATTGCGAAACGTTTTGAAATGCATCTGTTTTTGTGCCCTGGTACTCGGGTTCACCATTCCAGACGCTTTACTAACACTCTCCCCACTTGGAGAGTCAATGCCTTTAACATCCTGTTCAGCACAGTTTGCAATTTCTGAGCAAGATGAACAGGAATAGGGAGAACCAATGAGAGACTAGCTGTAGGTGCCTGCACGGGCAAGTGTAACGACCATTTCCCACCAGGAAGAGGAATTAACCAAAGGGTCAGCGTGCCCTGCCAGAAACAGATTAGCGCCTGAAGCATTCCTGCGGTTTTCGGCCAGCTCACAAGAAAGCGAGTTGAAAAAAGGAGCTCAGGGGCACTCTAATTCACAAAACTGCAGAGTTATGAATGACAGCTATCGTCCAAAAATATATTGAAGTAAGTCTGCGAAGAGGACTGGAAAGGGGGGCAGCATTTGAGGAAAACTATTTCAGGGGGTAGACTGGAATTGCACTTAAAGCATAGGAAATGAGGCAGAATGTCGACAATGATGCACTTTGCCAAAAAGGGCGTATGCATTTTTTCCTGAATATATTCAGGAAAAAACGCATACACCCTTGATGGCCAACCAAGCAAGCCTGTAAAGGAAATCTGCACCAAGGGCAGAAAGCTGTTGGGGGGATGGTGGTGTGAAGAGTTGAGAGATTGGGATTGACATGTATACATTTATATGTATAAAATAGATAACCAATAAGAACCTGCTGTATAAAAAATAAGATTAAAAATTAAAAAAAATAAAATTAAAAAGTAAAACAGAAAAAATATTCTTCCCTCCACATACATGTATTTATATGAATAAATTATTTCTATGCTTATATTTGTAAATGCAAAAAAGAGGAATGAAATCTACCTTGAACCAAAAACGAAAAATAGAAAAAACAAACAGAATCCACAAGTTACACAGAGGAAAACCGTATCAGGACACTTGCTCCAGTTGTAAACAATTCTGAAGTTGGTCAGTGGTGGGGAATCATCTCCCATACAGCCAGCAGGCCCCACGCAACAAGCGTCCTCATTGCAAAGCTGGGGGACCGTGCTGAGGCATCTGTGAGTAAACGTGGTCCGAGCCCCAGGCCAGCTGCTGCTGAAATGTTCCCACCCTTCCCAGATAAAACACCTGAATATGTTCAAGGACTTGAAAGCCTAGAGGAAGGGCAATGGAGCCACACGAGTGATTGCATGCCAGCCAACTTGGTGCCTGCAGGCCAGCCAGGATGGTCCTGGCCCTGGGTGCTCTTCTGGAAGCTTTCCATTTCCCTGCCTGAGATACCCCTCCTGTCCCGGCCCCCACTGATTTCTTCCTTCCTCACGTCTGCCCAGGGAGAAATTCCAGCGCCAGGTATGGGTGACACATCCTCTTCTTTAGCAGGTGGCATCTTGACAACTGCTGCAGAAAGTCCAGCAGAGCCCCACTCACACTGGGCCACCCACAACGCCGTGACCTGTCACTCCCTCCCACCAGCCCAGCCCCGAGACTGCTGACAGGGCAGAGAAAATGGCGTCAGGCACAGCTGCAGGGGTTCTTGCTGCCTGGAGCGGTGTTTATATTGATCTCAAAACAGGCACACCTGGGGAGGGCTGGCCGGCATGGTCAGGCTGCCCAGGTCAGCCAATCATCACCCCTCAGGGTCTCACAGTTGCAGAAAATGGAACTTGCTGAATCGGCCAGGTCCAAGGAACAGGTGTGGGCTCTTGAGAGTCAGGATAGACAATGGGCTGCAGCTCTGGCTTGTATTCTAATCATTTTATCTGGCCCATGGGTGGGAGACAGCTTCAAGAAAACCCTGGCCTAATAAGAGGACCCCAGGAGTCAGGGAGAGGAGGGGTGGGTGGTGGGTGGTGGGTGGAGACAGAGGCCTGGTGCCCCGGGTGCAGTGGAAGTCTCTGGAAGACCAGGTGGTGGCAGGCCGTACAGAGTGATGCCCAGGGTCACAGACCTGTCGGAGTTGCTATTTGTTAGTTCAAGTCCTGCTCTGAGGTGCTCTGTGTCAGATCTGAGTGACAGGTGAGCTGAGAGTGCTCTGCAATGAGGGCAATGTGCACGGTTCCTGTGTGCCCTGCCCTGCCACAGTACCTGCAAGTGTAGCTCTGTATCCTGGGAGGGAGCTGACCACGAGAGCCCCATGGGCTGCAGGGGACCTGCCCAGGGAACCCCATATCCTGGGATGGGCCTGACCATGAGAGCCCCATGGGCTGGTGTGGAGGTGGGGTACCTGCCCAGGTGAGCTCCATATCCTGAGATTGGCCTGACCACGAGAGCCCCATGGGCTGCCAGGGGCCTGGTAAAGATGTCAGGATCGTCAGTGAAGCCACCGAGTATATACCTCCAGTAGTTCCTAATTCCTACACCCTGCTGGTCATTCTACCAACCACCAGGAGACGGTATTCTGTATTAGTCTTCAATGATGCCTTCTTTTGTATGCCATTAGTCCCAGAGTCACAAGAAATTTTGGCTTGTAAGTGGCAGGACTCAACATACAACTAAAACAATACATCCAGGCCGTCTTGCCCCAAGTGTTCAAAAATTCCCACACCATCTTTGGGGAAAGCTTAGCTAAAGACGTAAAAGTTCTACCTCTGGAAAAGGAAACACTCCTTCAATATGCTGACGACATTCTGATCACCAGCCCTACTAAGGAGGCCTCTGAACTACCAAGCCAATAAAGGATAGAAGTTGTCCAAGAAAAAGCTCAAATATCACAGACTACGGTGACCTGCCTGGGCTTCATTCCCACAGAAGGTCGGAGAAGCTCATCCCAGGAAAGGGAAGAAACAATTTACAGCCTTACCCCTTTCTAAAACTAGAAGACAGCTTAGGGGTTCCTGGGGAGGCCAGAGTTTGCTGCTTCTGGATCCCTAACTACAGTCTACTAGCTGGGCCTCTATATGAAACACTGAAAGGAAAAGATGATGATCCTTTTGAATAGAATCCAGAAGTGGCCTTTCAAGAATGGAAAGAGCAGTCAATTCAGACCCTTGCCCTGGAACTCCCTAATTTAGCTAAACCCTTTGACCTTTACATTCCTGGTGAAAGGTGAATTGCCATTGGAGTATTAGTGCAAAACCTGGGACCACTTGAAATGGAACAATGCAAGAATGCCATCCAGGTAGGATAAACTATAGTCACCAAGGGGCTTGGCCCACTGCAACATCTGGCCAACATACTGGCGGTATCTAAAAACCTGGAAATCAGCAGCTCAAAAGGCCACCTCCCTCCTAAGGGAAAAGGACCCCACGTGGTGTTCCTAACCCCCAACCATGCCCTGAAGTTGCAGGGTTTGCTCCGTGGGCACACTGACCTCCAGTGAGGAAGCCCTCCTACTCCAACATCCAGAGAGATATCCGGGGGCAACGGGGCACCATGACGACACATGTGACCATCACTTGACCTGGAGTTTCTCTCATAAAACAACAAGAGTGTGTCACAAAAGAGTAGACTACTGCTTGCAGGACTTACTGCACCCAGAGGGGAGGTAATAATCTTGGCAGGGGAACCGTATATCACGCTGTCACCATAGAAAAGCCTACAGACACCGTGATGATGGTGACCAGTAAGACCGGCTGGACTCCTGTTTACTTCAAAAGGCTGTTGACTCAGTGGCCATCATGGTCCTTCATCACAACTGACCCTGGACTGTCCGGGAGTTGAGCAGGCAGGGTCCTGACACCTGGTGCTGTTTTTACGTTAATTCAGAGGCCTAATTGAAGAAAGTGCAGACTACTAGTCAGAGCATCTAGGCTGGCAGAAACGGTCAGCCTAAAGTTTCTGAACAAATGTGTGGCGGGGTGAAAGTGGACCTCACAGCGTCACTGCGCATTTCCTTCCCGGACCCTTAAAGGTCATTAGAATCTATAACACTTCCAATGCTCATGCTCAGGCAGATGAACAGGGAGGCTGGAGGCCTGGGGACAATCAACGTCACCTAGAGGCTGCTGGGGAGAAGTTCTGACCCTCGCCCACGGGTATAAGGGCTCCTAACTCAGCACTCAGCAGTTACAGAAGAAGGGTCTGCACCCTCAGCACTCCAAGAATGAGGAAGAGGACAAAAGGCAGAAGAGGGGTTTGTCCCAGGCAAAGCCCATTAAAATCCCTGGGAGATAAAAATAGAATCTGGGCAATAAAATAAAGTCTAACCTTTTTTATCCTTTGTGCTTTGTCTAATTTCATGTGCTCCTAGGGTCCCGCATACAGAGGTTCCACACCCGGCACTTCAGACCAGATTTCCTAGTACAGAATGGCTGGGTCGACACATCAGGTCCTGGGGCCCAGTGCAGACTCCGCGATATAGAGCCTGAGCTGCAGCCAACAGGGCCCTCGAGAGCTCTGCCCCCTCCCTCCCACTGAATCTGACAGGATCTCTACACAGCAGCCCAGCCCACAGCCCACGGGGTAGCACATGCTCTCACCTCTCCATTCTCTGATCAAAATATAAAATTTCCTTTGCTTCTGAACCAAACTCAGTCTCGATCTTTTGGCTCCAATGACACTGGGCATGGGGACACTTGTTGGGGTCCACTCTGGAGGATCAGTAACAGAAATTGAGAACGTTGTAACTTCAATGAACAGATGTGTGAGCCAAACTATAATTAACATAGAACAGTGTATAAGGCTCGGGTAAAATAAGATGTTTCTAACACCTCCATTTGATATTTCCATCACTTTATTATAAGCAAGTTCAGTGAAAAGGTTTGTCTTATTTGTCAGGTCAATATTAGAGAAGCGAAGTGATTTCTTTCCAAGGATGTACATCTAATAATCTTGGTTAAAGCTTCAATCTTGTTTTAAATGCTTTTCCATTGAAAATGATACCTCTCATTCAGCTCCCCCATTTCTGAGAAGTATAAAATCTTATAATTTATTATTACCAAAGTGGAAAGGTGGGAGGAGGGATAAATTAACAGTTTGGGATTAACACATACACACTGCTATGTATAAAATAGATCGTCAACAAGGAACTACTCTATAGCACAGGGAACTACACTCAATATTTTGCAATAACCTATAAGGGGAAATAATCTGAAAAAGAATAGATATTTTTATTGACATCATCTATCAATGACAGTTAAAATGGAACCTAAGGGAAGCCGGTGGTCAGTGCTTCTGACCCTGAAGACTTCAATCATCTAAAGTTTGGACTCTGCCTACTTCCCAAGGCCCTTAATGAACATATGTGTAGCCGTAGCTTAAAAAATTCCCCAGTTTGGGTAGCGGAGAGACACTGATTTTGAAAAAGCCCTGGTGTTCTCCTCACATGAACGGGACACTTCCTACAGCTAAAACATGCCTGTCACACCCAGAGGATGGTATATCGTCTGATCGGGAAGAGTTTGGAAAAGGCATCTCATCTCCTCATCTCCTGGTGCTCGGGTTCACCACTCCGGCGTCTTTACTAACAGTCTCCCCACTTGGAGATGTCAGCACTGTCAACATCCTGTTGCACACAGTTTGGAATTTGTCCAAGGATGAAGCAGAAGGAGGAGGAACAATGAGAGACAAGTCCTAGGTTTTCGGACAGACATATGTCACTCTAATTTCCAATCAGGAAGACGAATTGACCAAAGGCTAGGGTTGCCCATGGAAACAGAATAGGGCTTGAGGAAATCCCGCTGCTTTGTGGCCAGTTCCCATAAACACAAGTTGAAAAATGGAACTCAGGGACACTAAAATTCACGAAACTGCAGAGTTGAAAATATCTATCACTGAAAAATGTCTTGAGGAAAGTCAGAGAAAAGGACTTGTAAGCAACGGAGAATGGCAGGAAAGGGATTGGATGAGGTAGAAAGGACTCGCCATTAAGCACAAGAAAAGGGGCTGAACATTGCCAACATTGCAGTTGGCCAAAAAGGGTGTATGCGTCTTTTTCTGTATATATTCAAGAAAAGGGCATACACTTTTTTAGCCAACCAAACAGGTGGGCACTGGAAATCAATACTACAAAACATATCACTTCGCATCAGTCAGAAGAGCCTTCCTCATAAAGTGTAAACACCAGAAATGCAGGACAGGGCAAGGAGAAAAGGGAGCCCTGTGAGGCTTATAGTGGAAATGTATATTGCCAACGGTCACTCTGGAAAAGTGTATTGTGATTACTAAAGCATCTAAAAAATGAGCTACAGAGCACAGGGCACTTGCACTCATGGACGTATATCTTGGGAAAAAGAAAAATCGAGAGGACACAGGCACCCCAATGTTTACCGCCTCTCTGTTTAATATATCCTCGATTAGGATATAATTTATATGTCTCTGGAGGGAAAAAATGGACAGAGGTGTGGCACTTATGTAGAGTGGAATATTACTCAGCCTGAAAATCAATGAAACATGGCCAGTTGTAACAACCCCAGAGGAGTTACGTATGATCATTTGAAGTCACATAATTCAAAAAGACAAAGACATACGATATTACTAATACATGGAATGTAAACGTGGCTACAAATGAACTGAATTACAAAAGAGAACGGGGTCTCAAATTTAGAAAACCAACTTATGCTTGCTTAAGGATCAAGGAGAGTTGGGGTGCTGCATAAAACCAGAGATTGAAATTAGCACAGATACCGTTCCATAAGCCAAATATGTAATAGAAAAAACCTACTTCCTGGTCAACGAAATGGACTCAACACCCCATATTCAGTGCCTAGGAATATACAGGATGAGTAAGAGTCTTAATACCTATGGATTTATATGTCTCCATAAGAGAATCAAGCGTGTGTACAGTGACAAAAACGCAGCAGTGAAAATCAGCTAAATCCCATTATCAAAATAAATTTCAAAAACAAAAAAAATGACAGTGAAATAGAGAGCAATTCTTAAATAATTCATTCAGGGCTTGCGATGCAACCTGGATTTACCTCATCTACACCCAGAGCTGAGTGAGACATAAGGTTGGAGACTTCGGGCTGACAGCATGGATGAGGTTCGATGAGCAAATGCAGACCGTTTGTAGTCATACTGCATAGTACCCATTCCATGGGTCCCAACTCTCCAGGTTTAAGGGATTCTTCCTTCAGCTAAAACATGCATGGGAAACCCACAGTATGGTGCACCGTGTGACCGGAAGACGTTTTCAAATGAATCTCAGTTTTCGTCCCCTTTTACTCGGGTTCACCATTCCAGACCCTTTACGAACACTCTCCCCACTTGGAGAGTCAGTGCCTTTAACCTCCTGTTTGGCACAGTTTGCAATTTCTGCGCAAGATGTACAGGAATAGGGAGAACCAATGAGAGACTAGCTGTAGGTGTCTGCAGGGGCAAATTTAACGCTCATTTCCCACCAGGAAGAGGAATTAACCAAAGGCTCAGCATGCCGTTCCGGAATCAGATTAGGGCCTGAAGCAATCCTCCGGGTTTGTGGCCAGCTCACAAGAAAGCGAGTTGAAGAAAGGAGCTCAGGGACACTATAATTCACAAACCTGCAGACTTATAATTGACAGCTATCGTCCAAAAATATATTGAAGTTAGGCTGCGAAGATACTTGAAAGCGGGGCAGAATTGCAGGAAAATGATTTCAGGGGGTAGACTGGAATTGCATTTAAAGCATAGGAAAAGAGGCAGGACGTCGACAATGATGCTCTTGGGCAAAAAGAGCGTGTGCGTTTTTTCCTGAATATATTCAGGAAAAAACGCATACGCCCTTTTTGGCCAACCAAGCAAGCATGTTAAAGTAATCTGCACTACAATGAAGTCTCATCTCCCCCATGGTCAAAAGGGCCATCTGAAAAAAGTGTAAAATCCAGAAAGGCAGCACAGGCCATGGAGAACAGGAAGCCTTCTTATGCTGATGGGCGGGATGTAAATTGCCAACAGCCACTCTGGAGAAGTGTATGGTGTTTCCTCAAACACCTAAAAAAAAAAGCAACGGAGCCTACGGCACTTCCACTTATGGTCCTATAGTTTAGGGAAATTAAAATAAAAAAGACGCAGCCACCCCAAATTTTCGAATGGCTCTGTTTACAATATACTCATCTATGGTACAAGTTAAATATCCCAGAAAGCGGAAAATGGATAAAGAAGTTGTGCTACGAACGTACAATGGAATATCACACAGCAGTGAAATCTATGTCTTCAGGCCCGTCGCGGCATAATGAGTGGATTCAGGTACGATGATTCTAAGTGAAATAAGTCACACAGAAAATGAAACATCATAAGATATCACTAATACACGGAATGTAAACTTGGCTACACATGAACTGAATTACAAAACAGAACAGGGTCTCAAATTTAGAAAACCAACTTATGCTTGCTTAAGGGGAAAGGTGAGTTGGGGTGGTGCATCAAACCAGAGATAGAAATTAGCACAGATACCTTTCCATAAGCCAAATATGTCATAGTCAAAACCTACACCTTGCTCAACGAAATGGACTAAACACCCCATATTCAACGCCTAGGAATACACCTGACTAGTAAGAATCTTCAAACCCATGGATTTATATGTCTGCATAAGAGAATCAAGCGTGTGTACAACTGCATGAATGCAGCAGAGAAAATCCGATAAATCCCATTATCAAAATGAATTACAAAAACAAAACACAATGACACTGAAATAGAGAGCAATTCTTAAATAATTCATTCAGGGCTTGTAATGCACCCTGGATTTACCACATCTACACCCAGATCTGAGTGAGACATAAGGTTGGACACTTCGTGCTGATAGCATTGGTGAGGTTCGATGAGCAAACACAGACCCTTTGAAGTCATACTGCATGGTACCCATTCCATGGGTCCCAACTTTCCAGGTTTACAGGATTCTTCCTTCACCTAAATCATGCACCTGAATCGCAGAGTATGGTCCACCATGTGACTGGGAAGCGATTTTAAATGCCTCTCAGGTTTCGTCCCTTGGTACTCAGGTTCACCATTCCAGACGCTTTACTAACTCTCTCCCCACTTGGAGAGTCAGTGCCTTTAACCTCCTGTTGGGCACAGTTTGCAATATCTGCGCAAGATGAACAGGAATAGGGAGAACCAATGAGAGACTAGCTGTAGTTGTCTGCACGGGCAAATTTAACGCTCATTTCCCACCAGAAAAAGGAATTTTCCAAACGCTCAGCATGCTGTGCGGAAACCAGATTAGGGCCTGAAGCAATCCTGCGGTTTTGCGGCCAGCTCACAAGAAAGCTAGTTGAAGAAAGGAGCTCAGGGACACTGTAATTAACAAACCTGCAGAGTTATAAATGGCAGGTATCAAACAAAAATATATTGAAGTAAGGCTGCGAAGAGGACTTGAAAGTGGGGCAGAATTCCAGTAATATGATTTCAGGAGGTAGACGGGAAGTGCTCTGAAAGCATAGGAGAAGAGGCAGATTCTCGACAATGATGCACTTGGTCAAAAAGTGCATATGAGTTTTTTCAGGGCCCTCATTAAAGAGGGTAGGAGGCTCCCAGCATGCTTTCGTGGCCAACAGAGGGCCCACATCGCCAAGGCGATGTGAGCCAGCCAGGCAGGAGTGACCTCACATCAGAGGGCCCACCTCACAGAAGGGTAAGGAACCCAGCCAGGATCAGACTCTCACCAGAGTGCCCACATCAGCAAGGGGCTGTGAACCAGACAGGAGTGTCATCACACCCATGGGGCCACATCATCAAAGGTTGAGGTACCCAGGAAATGTGGCCTCAAACCAGAGGACCCACATCACCATGGGTCTCAGAGCGAGGCAGGCAGGATTAACCTCACAACACATGGCCCATTGTATAAAAAAGGTGAGGAATCCAGCAGTTGGAACATCCCAGCAGGCGTCCCAGAGCACCAGGGCTATGGGATCCAGGCAGTGATGAACTCACAACAGAGGTCCCTCATCATGAAACTGTGAGGAAACCAGCCGTTGTGACCTCAGAGCACAAGGCCCACATCCCCATGGGGAAGGGAACCAAGCAGGAGTGTCATCACACCAGTGGGCACACATCAGAAAATGTGGGGAGCCCAGCAGTTAGGGCCTGACGCCAGAGGGCTCTCATCACTGAGGAGAGGAGGCTCACAGCAGGCTCCAACTGCTACCAGAGGGCCGCCATCGCCAATGCGGGATGTGCCAGCCAGGCAGGAGTGACCTCAGAGCAGAGGGCCCACCACACAAAAGTGTGAGGAACCCAAAGAGGATCAGACTCTCACCACAGGGCCCACATCACCAAGGGAATGGGAACCAGGCTGGAGTGTCCTCACACCAGTGGGGCCTCATCACCGAAATGTGAGTGACCCAGCACACGTGGCTTCAAACCAGAGGACACATATCACCAAGGGGCTGGGAGTGAGGCAGGCAGGAGGAGCCTCAAAACATAGGGACCATAGAATAAAAATGGTGAGGTATCCCGCAGTTGGAACCTCCTAGCAGGCGGCCAGGAGCAGCGAGGCTATGGGATCCAGACCTGACTGAACTCAAAACAGAGTGCCCTCATCATAAAACTGTGAGCAACCCAGCCGTTGGGACCTCAGAGCAGAAGGCCCACATTCCCATGTGGCTGGGAACATGGCATAAGTGTACTCGCACCACAGGGCACACATCAGAGAATTTTGGAAGCCCAGAAGTTAGGGCCTGACGCCAGAGGGCCCTCATTACCAAGGGGAGGAGACTCCAAGCAGGCACCAACTCCCAACTGAGGGCCCATGTCGCCAAGGTGACGTGTGACAGCCAGGCAGGAGTGACCTCACAGCAGAGGGCCTACCTCACAGAAGGGTGAGGAACCCAGCCAGGATAAGACTCTCACCAGAGGGCCCACATCACCAATGGGATCAGAAACAGGCAGGACTGTCTTCACACCAGTGTGGCCACATCATAGAAAGGTGAGGAACCCAGCACATGTGGCCTAAACCAGAGGACCCACATCTCCAAGGGGCTCGGAGTGAGGCAGGCAGGAGGAGCCTCACAACACAGGGACCATAGGATAAAAAAGCTGAGGAAACTTGCAGTGTGAACCTCCCAGCAGGCGGCCCAGAGCACCAAGTCTATGCGATCCAGGCTGCAGTGAACTCACAGCAGAGGGCCCACATCATGAAACTGTGAGCAACCCAGACATTGGGACCTCAGAGCAGAAGGCCCACATCCCCATGGGGATGGGAACCTCGCAGGAGTGCCCTCGCACCACTTAGCACTTATCAGAAAATGTGGGTACCCAGCAGTTAGGGCCTGACGCAAGAGGGCCCTCATCACCGAGGGGAGGAAGCTCCCAGCAGGCTACAACTGCCACAAGAGGGCCGATGTTGCCCAGGCGGGGTATGCCAACCAGGCAGGAGTGACCTCACAGCAGAGGACCCACCTCACAGAAGGGTGAGGAACCCAAACAGGATCAGACTCTCACCAGAGGGCCCACATCATCAAGGGGATAGGAACCAGGCAGGAGTGTCCTCACACCATTGGGGCCACATCATCAAAAGGTGAGGGACCCAGCACACGTGGCCTCAAACCAGAGGACACACATCACCAAGGGGCTGGGAGTGAGGCAGGCAGGAGGAGTCTCAAAAAAGAGGGCCCATAGAAGAAAAAAGGTGAGGAATCCCGCAGTTGTAACGTCCCAGCAGGTGGCCAGGAGCAGCATGGCTATGGGATCCAGGCCGGAGTGAACTCACACCAGAGGGCCCTCATCATGAAACTGAGCAACCCACCGTTGGGACCTCAGAGCAGAAGGCCCACATTCCCATGGGGTTGTGAACTTGGCAGGAATGTACTCGCACCACAGGGCGCACATCAGAAAATTTTGGGAGCCCAGGAGTTAGGGCCTGATGCCAGAGGGCCCTCATTACCAAGGGGAGGAGACTCCCAGCAGGCACCAACTCCCACCAGATGGCCAACGTCACCAAGGCGGGGTGTGCCAGCTAGGCAGGACTGACCTCAGAGAAGAGGGCCTACCTCACAGAAGTGTGAGTAACACAACCAGGATCAGACTCTCACCAGAGGGCCCACATCACCAAGGAGATGGGAACCAAGCAGGAGTGTCCTCACACCAGTGGGGCCACATCAGCCAAAGGTGAGGAACCCAGCACATGTGGCCTCAAACCAGAGGACACACATCACCAAGGGGCTGGGAGTGAGGCAGGTGTCTGGAGGGGCACATTTAACTCTAATTTCCCACCAGGAAGAGGAATTAACCAAAGGCTCAGAGTGCCGTGCCACACCCTGATTACGGCCTGAAGCAAACCTGCGGTTCTGTGGCCAGCTTTCAAGGAAACGAGTTAAGAAAGGAAATCACGGGCACTGTAATTCACAAACCTGCAGAGGTATAAATGACAGCTATTGGCAAAAATATATTGAAGTAAGTCTGCAAAGAGGACTTGAAAACGAGGCAGAATTGCAGGAATCATATTTCAGGAGGTAGATTGGAATTGCATTTAAAGCATGTGAAATGCGGCAGATCTTCGACAATGATGCACTTGGACAAAAGTGCATATACATTTTTTCCTGAATATATTCAGGAAAAAACGCATATGGCCTTTTTGGCCAACCAAGCACTCGAGCAATGGAAATCCGCACTACAATGAAGTCTTATTTCCCATTCGTCAAAAGGGCCATCTGAAAAAAGTGTAAAAACCAGAAACACAGGACAGGCCATGGAATAAAGGGAGCCTTGTTATGCTGATGGGTGGGATGTAAATTGCCAACAGACACTCTGGAGATGTTTATGGTGTATCCTGGAACATCTGACAAACAAAGCTACAGACCCTAGGGCACTTCCACTTTTGGCCCTATAGCTTTGGAAAATTAAAATCAAGAAGACACAGCCAACACAAAATTTAGGGCTGCTGTGTATACAAGAACCTCGAGTCCAGTACAAATTAAATATCCCAGAAAGAAAAAAATGGATAAAGGAGTTGTGCTACTTACGTACAACGGAATATCACTCAGCAATGAAATCAATGTCATCAGGACTGTAGCAGCAAATTGAGTGGATTTAAGTATGATGATTCTAAGAGAAATATGTCACACAGAGTAAGATAATTATCATAAGATATCACTAATAGAGAGAGTGTAAACTTGGCTACACATAAACTGAATTACAAAACCGAACAGAGTCTCACATTTAGATAAAAACTTATGCTTGCTTAAGGGGAAAGTTGAGTTGGGGTGCTGTATAAAACCAGAGATTGAAATGAGCACACATACCGTTCCATAAGTCAAATATGTAATAGACAAGACCTACTCTTTGCTCAATGAAATAGACTCATCCAAGATGTATCACCTCACACCTGTTAGAATGGGCATCATCAGAAAATCTACAAACAACAAATGCTGGAAAGGGTGTGGAGATAAGGAACCCTCTTCCACTATTGTTGGGAATGTAAATTGATACAGTCACTGTGGAGAACATTATGGAGTTTCTTATAAAACTAAGAATAGAATTACCATATGATACAGCAATCCCACTACTGGGCATATACCCAGACAAAACCATAAATCAAAAAGAGACATTCACTGCAATGTTCATTGCATCACTATTTACAATATCCAGGTAATGGAAGCAACCTAAATGCCCACAGACAGACGAATGCATAAAGATGAGGTACATATATAAAATGGAATATTACTAAGCCATAAAAAGGAATGAAATTGGGTCATTTGTAGAGACGTTGATGGATCTAGAGACTGTCATACAGAGTGAAGTAAGTCAGAAATGGAAAAACAAATCTTGTATATTAATGCATATATGTGGAACCTAGAAAAATTGTACAGATGAACCGTTTTGCAAGGCAGAAATAGAGCAACAGATGTAGACAACAAACGTATGGACACCAAGGGGGGAAAGCTGTTAGGGGGTGGTGGTGGGAGGAGTTGAGAGATTGGGATTGGCATGTATACATTTATATGTATAAAATAGATAACCAACAAGAACCTGCTGTATAAAAAATTAAAATAAAATTCAAAATTAAAAAAAGTAAAACAGAAAAAATATTCTTCCCTTCACATACATGTATTTATATGAATAAATTATTTCCATGCTTATATCTGTAAATACAAAAAAGAGGAATAAAATCTACCTTGAACCAAAAATGAAAAAAAGAAAAAAAATACAGAACCCACAAGTTACACAGAGGAAAACCGTATCAGGGCACTTGCTCCAGTTGTAAACAATTCTGAAGTTGGTCAGTGGTGGGGAATCATCTCCCATTCAGCCAGCAGGCCCCACGCAACAAGCATCCTCATTGCAAAGTTGGGGGACCGTGCCGAGGCATCTGTGAGTAAACGTGGGCCGAGCCCCAGGCCAGCTGCTGCAGAAATGTTCCCACCTTTCACAGGTAAAACACCTGAATATGTACAAGGATTTGAAAGCCTAGAGGAAGGGCCATGGAGCCACATGAGCGACAGCATGCCAGCCGACTTGGTGCCTGCAGGCCAGCCAGGATGGTCCTGGCCCTGGGTACTCTTCTGGAAGCTTTCCATTTCCCTGCCTGAGATACCCCTGCTGTCCCGGCCCCCACTGATTTCTTCCTTCCTCACCTCTGCCCAGGGAGAAATTCCAGCAGCAGGTATGGGTGACACATCCTCTTCTTTAGCAGGTGGCATCTTGGCAACTGCTGCAGAAAGTCCAGCAGAGCCCCACTCACACTGGGCCACCCACAAAGCCGTGGCCTCTCACTCCCTCCCACCAGCCCAGCCCCGAGACTGCTGACTGGGCAGAGAAAATGGCGTCAGGCACAGCTGCAGGGGCTCTTGCTGCCTAGAGCGGTGTTTATATTGATCTCAACCCAGGCACACCTGGGGAGGACTGGCCGGCACGGTCAGGCTTCCCAGGCCAGCCAATAATCACCCCTCAGGGGCTCACAGTTGCAGAAACTGGAACTTGCTGAATCGGCCAGGTCCAAGGAACAGGTGTGGGCTCCTGAGAGTCAGGATAGACAAGGGACTGCAGCTCTGGCTTGTTTTCTAATTATATTATCTGGCCCATGAGTGGGAGACAACTTCAAGAAAACCCTCTCCTAATGAGAGGAACCCAGGAGTCAGGGAGAGGAGGGGTGTGTGGTGGGTGGAGACAGAGGCCTGGTGCCCCGGGTGCAGTGGAAGTCTCTGGAAGACCAGGTGGAGGGAGGCCACACAGAGTGATGCCCAGGGTCACAGACCTGTCAGAGCTGCTGTTTGTTAGTTCAAGTCCTGCTCTGAGGTGCTCTGTGTCAGATCTGAGTGACAGGTGAACTGGGAGTGCTCTGCAATGAGGGCGATGTGCACGGTTCCTGTGTGCCCAGCCCTGCCACGGTAACTGCAAGGGTAGCTCTGTATCCTGAGAGTGGCCTGACCACGAGAGCCCCGTGGTCTGGAGTGGGGGGATAGGTTCCCTGCTCAGGTGATCTCCATATCCTGGGATTGGCCTGATATCGAGAGCCCCATGGGCTGCTGGAATCCTGGTAAAAGATGTCAGGACAGTCAGTGAAGCCACCGAGGATAGACCTCCAGTAGTTCCTAAATCCTACACCCTGCTGGTCATTCTACCAACCACCAGGACATGGTATTCTGTATTAGTCTTCAATGATGCCTTCTTTTGTATTCCATTAGTGTCAGAGTCACAAGAAATTTTGGCTTGTGAGTGGCAGGTCTCAACATACAACTAAAACAATACTTCTGGGCCGTCTTGCCCCAAGGGTTCAAAAATTCCCACACCATCTTTGGGGAAAGCTCAGCTAAAGACCTAAAAGTCCTACCACTGGAAAAAGAAACACTCCTTCAATATGCAGACGACATTCTGAACACCAGCCCTACTAAGGAGACCTCTGAACTACCAAGCCAATAAAGGATACAAGTTGTCCAAGAAAAAGCTCAAATATCACAGACTACGGTGACCTGCCTGGGCTTCATTCTCACAGAAGGTCGGAGAAGCCCATCCCAGGAAAGGGAAGAAACAATTTACAGCCTTACCCCTTTCTAAAACTAGAAGACAGCTTAGGGGTTCCTGGGGAGGCCACGGTTTGCTGCTTCTGGATCCCTAACTACAGTCTACTAGCTGGGCCTCTTTATGAAACACTGAAAGGAAAAGATGATGATCCTTTTGAATAGAATCCAGAAGTGGCCTTTCAAGAATGGAAAGAGCAGTCAATTCAGACCCTTGCCCTGGAACTCCCTAATTTAGCTAAACCCTTTGACCTTTACATTCCTGGTGAACAGTGAATCGCCATTGGAGTATTAGTGCAAAAACTGGGACCACTTGAAAAGGAACAATGCAAGAATGCCATCCAGGTAGGATAAACTACGGTCACCAAGGGGCTTGGCCCACTGCCACATCTGGCCAAGATACTGGCGGTATCTAAAATCCTGGAAATCAGCAGCCCAAAAGGCCACCTCCCTCCTAAGGGAAAAGGACCCCAAGTGGTGTTCCTAACACCCAATGATGCCCTGAAGTTGCAGGGTTTGCTCTGTGGGCACACTGACCTCGAGTGAGGAGGCCTTCCAACTCCAAACTCCAGAGAGATAACCGGGGGCAACGGGGCACCATGACGACTCAAGTGACCATCACTTGACCTGGAGTTTCTCTCATAAAACAACAAGAGTGTGTCCCAAAAGAGTAGACTACTGCTTGCAGGACTTACTGCCCCCAGAGCGGACCTAATAATCCTGGCGGGGGAACCGTATATCACGCTGTCACCATAGAAAAGCCTACAGACACTGTGATAATGTTGGCCAATAAGACCGGCTGGACTCCTGTTTACTTCAAAAGGCTGTTGACTCAGTGGCCATCATGGTCCTTCATCACCCATGACCCTGGACTGTCTGGGAGTTGAGCGGACAGGGTCCTGACACCTGGTGCTCTTTTTACGTTAATTCAGGGGCCTAATTGAAGAAAGTGCAGACTACTGGTCAGAGCATCTAGGCTGGCAGAAACGGTCAGCCTAAGGTGGCCGAACAAATGTGGGCGGGGTGAAACTGGACCTCACAGCATCACTGCACATCTCCTTCCTGGACCCTTAAAGGTCATTAGAATCTATAACACTTCCAATACTGGTGCTCAGGCAGACTAGCAGGAAGGCAGGAGGCCTGGGGACAATCAACGTCACCTGGAGGCTGCTGGGGAGAAGTTCTGACCCTCGCCCACGGGTATGAGGGCTCCTAACTCAGCACTCAGCAGTTACAGAAGAAGGGTCTGCACCCCCAGCACTCCAAGAATGAGGAAGGGGACAAAAGGCAGAAGAGGGGCTTGTCCCAGGCAAAGCCCCTTAAAAATCCCTGGGAGATAAAAATAGAATCTGGGCAATAAAATAAAGTCTAACCTTTTTTATCCTTTGTGCTTTGTCTAATTTCACGTGCTCCTAGGGTCCCGCATACAGAGGTTCCACACCCGGCACTTCAGACCAGATTTTCTAGTGCAGAATGGCTGGGTCGACACCTCAGCTCCTGGGGCACAGTGCACACTCCGTGATATAGAGCCTGAGCTGCAGCCAACCGGGCCCTCAAGAGCTCCGCCCCCTCCCTCTGACTGACTCTGACAGGATCTCTACACAGCAGCCCAGCCCACAGCCCACGGGGTAGCACATGCTCTCACCTCTGCATTCTCTGATCAAAATATAAAGTTTCCTTTGCTTCTGAACCAAACTCAGACTCGATCTGTTGGCTCCAATGACACTGGGCAGGGGGACACTTGTTGGGGTCCACTCTGGAGGATCAATAACAGAAATTGAGAACATTGTAACTTCAATGAACAGATGTGTGAGCCAAACTGTAATTAACATAGAACAGTGTATAAGGCTCGGGTAAAATAAGATGTTTCTAACACTTCCATTTGATATTTCCATCACTTTATTATAAGCAAGTTCAGTGAAAAGGTTTGTCTTATTTGTCAGGTCAATATTAGAGAAATGAAGTGATTTCTTTCCAAGGATGTACATCTAATAATCTTGGTTAAGGCTTCAATCTTGTTTTAAATGCTTTTCCATTGAAAATGATACCTCTCTTTCAGCTCCCCCATTTCTGAGAAGTATAAAGTCTTATAATTTATTATTACCAAAGGGGAAAGGTGAGAGGAGGGATAAATTAACAGTTTGGGATTAACACATACACACTGCTATGTATAAAATCGATCATCAACAAGGAACTGCTGTATAGCACAGGGAACTACACTCAATATTTTGCAATAACCTATAAGGGGAAATAATCTGAAAAAGAATAGATATTTTTATTGACATCATCTTTCAATGACAGTTAAAATGGAACCTAAGGGAAGCCGGTGGTGAGTGCTTCTGACCAGGAAGACTTCAATCATCTAAAGTTTGGACTCTGTCTACTTCCCAAGGTCCTTAATGAACATATGTGTAGCCGTAGCTTAAAAAATTCCCCAGTTTGGGTTGCGGAGAGACAGTGATTTTGAAAAAGCCCTGGTGTTCTCCTCACATGAATGGGACCCTTCCTACAGCTAAAGCATGCCTGTCACACCCAGAGGATGGTATACCGTCTGATCGGGAAGAGTTTGGAAAAGGCATCTCATCTCCTCATTTCCTGGTGCTCGGGTTCACCCTTCCAGCGTCTTTACTAACAGTCTCCCCACTTGGAGATGTCAGCACTGTCAACATCCTGTTGCATACAGTTTGGAATTTGTCCAGAGGATGAAGCAGAAGGAGGAGGAACAATGAGAGACAAGTCCTAGGTGTTCGGACAGGCACATGTCACTCTAATTTCCAATCAGGAAGACGAATTGACCAAAGGCTAGGGTTGCCCATGGAAACAGAATAGGGCTTGAGGAAATCCCGCTGCTTTGTGGCCAGTTCCCATAAACACAAGTTGAAAAATGGAGCTCAGTGGCACTAAAATTCACGAAACTGCAGAGTTGAAAATATCTATCACTGAAAAATGTCTTGAGGAAAGTCAGAGAAAAGGACTTGTAAGCAACGGAGAATGGCAGGAAAGGGATTGGAAGAGGTAGAAAGGACTCGCCATTAAGCACAAGAAAAGGGGCTGAACATTGCCAACATTGCAGTTGGCCAAAGAGGGTGTATGCGTCTTTTTCTGTATATATTCAAGAAAAGGGCATACACTTTTTTAGCCAACCAAACAGGTGGGCACTGGAAATCAATACTACAAAACATATCACTTCGCATCAGTCAGAAGAGCCTTCCTCATAAAGTGTAAACACCAGAAATGCAGGACAGGGCAAGGAGAAAAGGGAGCCCTGTGAGGCTTATAGTGGAAATGTATATTGCCAACGGTCACTCTGGAGAAGTGTATTGTGTTTAATAAAGCATCTGAAAAATGAGCTACAGAGCACAGGGCACTTGCACTCATGGACGTATATCTTGGGAAAAACAAAAATCGAGAGGACACAGGCACCCCTATGTATACCGCCTAATTGTTTAAAAGATCCTCGACCAGGATATAACTTAAATGTCTCTGGAGGGAAAAAATGGATACAGATGTGGTGCTTATGTAGAGTGGAATATGACTCAGCCTGGAAATCAATGCAATATGGCCACTTGTAACAACTCCAGAGGAGTTACGTATGATCATTCAAAGTCACAGAATTCAAAAAGAAAAAGACATACTATATCACTAATACATGGAATGTAAGCTTGGCTACACATGAACTGAATTACAAAACAGAACAGGGTCTCAAATATTGAAAACCAACTTATTCTTGCTTAAGGATAAAGGTGAGTTGGGGTGCTGCATAAAACCAGAGATTGAAATTAGCACAGATACTGTTCCATAAGCCAAATATGTAATAGTCAAGATCTACTGCTTGCTCAACAAAATGGACTCAGAACCCCATATTCAACGCCTAGGAATATACCTGACTAGTAAGAATATTAAAACCCATGGATTTATATGTCTTCATAAGAGAATCAAGTGTGTGTACAATGGCATGAACGCAGCAGTGAAAATAAGATATATCCCATTATCAAAATAAATTTCAAAAACAAAACACAATGACAGTGAAATAGAGAGCAATTCTTAAATAATTCATTCAGGGCTTGTGATGCAACCTGGATTTACCACATCTACACCCAGAGCTGGGTGAGACATAAGGCTGGACACTTCGGGCTGATAGCATTGGTGAGGTTCGTTGAGCAAATGCAGACACTTTGAAGTCATACTGCATGGTACCCATTCGAATGATCGCAACTCTCCAGGTTTAAAGGATTCTTCTTTCATCTAAAATATGCATGGGTAACCCAGAGTATGGTCCAACATGTGACCAGGAAACGTTTTAAAATGAATCTCATGTTTCATCCCCAGGTACTCGGTTTCACCATTTCAGACGCTTTACTAACACTCTCCCCACTTGGAGAGTCAGTGCCTTTAACCTCCTGTTGGGCACAGTTTGCAATTTCTGCGTAAGATGAACAGGAATAGGGAGAACCATTGAGAGACTAGCTGTAGGTGCCTGCACGGGCAAATGGAATGCTCATTTCCCACCAGGAAGAGGAATTAACCAAAGGCTCAGCGTGCCCTTCCGGAAACAGATTAGGGCCTGAAGCAATCGTGCGGTTTTGCGGCCAGCTCACAAGAAAGCGAGTTGAAGAAAGGAGCTCAGGGGCACTGTAAAACCAACTTATGCTTGCTTAAGGGGAAAGGTGAGTTTGGGTGCTGCATAAAACCAGAGATAGAAATTAGCACAGATACCTTTCCATAAGCCAAATATGTAATAGTCAAGACCTACCCCTTGCTCAACGAAATGGACTAAACACACCATATTCAACCCCTAGGAATACACCTGTGTAGTAAGAATCTTCAAACACTTGGATTTATATGTCTCTGTAAGAGAATGAAGCGTGTGTACAGCGGCATGAATGCAGCAGAGAAAATCCGATAAATCCCATTATCAAAATGAATTACACAAACAAAACCCAAGGACAGTGAAATAGAGAGCAATTCTTAAATAATTCATTCAGGGCTTGTGATGCAACCTGGATTTACCACATCTAAACCCAGAGCTGAGTGAGACATAAGGCTGGGCACTTCGGGCTGATAGCATTGGTGAAGTTCGATGAGCAAATGCAGACCCTTTGAAGTCATACTGCATGGTACCCATTCCATGGGTCCCAACTCTCCAGGTTTAAGGGATTCTTCCTTCAGCTAAAACATGCATGGGAAACCCACAGTATGGTGCACCGTGTGACCGGCAAACGTTTTCAAATGCATCTCAGTTTTCGTCCCCTTTTACTCGGGTTCACCATTCCAGACCCTTTACTAACACTCTCCCCACTTGGAAAGTCAGTGCTTTTAACTTCCTGTTTGGCACAGTTTGCAATTTCTGCGCAAGATGAACAGGAATAGGGAGAACAAATGAGAGACTAGCTGTAGGTGTCTGCACGGGCAAATTTAGTGCTCATTTCCCACCAGGAGGAGGAATTAACCAAAGGCTCAGCATGCCTTGCCTGAACCAGATTAGGGCCTGACAATCGTTCGGGTTTGCAGCCAGCTCACAAGATAGCGAGTTGAAGAAAGGAGCTCAGGGGCACTGTAACTCACAAACCTGCAGAGTAATAAATGACAGCTATCGTCCAAAAATATATTGAAGGAGGTCTGCAAAGACGACTTGTAAGCGGGACAGATTTGCAGGAAAACGATTTCAGGGGGTAGACGGGAATTGCATTTAAAGCACGGGAAAAGAGGCAGAAAGTCAACAATGATGCTCTTGGCCAAAAAGGGCGTATGCGTTTTTTCCTGAATATATTCAGGAAAAAACGCATACGCCCTTTTTGGCCAACCAAGCAAGCATGTTAAAGAAATCTGCACTACAATGAAGTCTCACTGCCCCCCGGTCAAAAGGGCCATCTGAAAAAAGTGTAAAATCCAGAAATGCAGCACAGGCCATGGAGAACAGGGAGCTTTGTTATGTTGATGGGCGGGATGTAAATTGCCAACAGCCACTCTGGACAAGTGTATGGTGTTTCCTGGAACACCTAAAAAACAAAGCAACGAAGCCTACGGCACTTCCACTTATGGTCCTATAGCTTAAGGAAATTAAAATCAAAAACACACAAACACCCCAAAGTTTCGGACGGCTCTGTTTACAAGAACCTCGTCTACGGTTCAAGTTAAATATCCCAGAATGTGAAAAATGGATAAAGTAGTAGTGGTACCTACATACAATGGAATATCACACAGCAATGAAATCTATGTCATCAGGCCCGTCGCGGCATAATGAGTGGATTCATGTACAAAGATTCTAAGGGAAATAAGTCACACAGAAAATGAAACATCATAAGATATCACCAATACACGGAAAGTAAACTTGGCTGCACATGAACTGAATTACAAAACAGAAGAGGGTCTCAAATTTAGAAAAACAACTTATGCTTCTTAAGGGGAAAGGTGAGTTGGGGTGCTGCATAAAACCAGAGATAGAAATTAGCACAGATACCTTTCCATAAGCCAAATATGTAATAGTCAAGAACTACCCCTTGCTCAACGAAATGGACCAAACAACACATATTAAACGCCTAGGAATACACCTGACTAGTAAGAATATTCAAACCCATGGATTTATATGTCTCCATAAGAGAATCAAGCGTGTGTACAGCTGCATGAAGGCAGCAGAGAAAATCCGATAAATCCCATTATCAAAATAAATTGAAAAACAAAACACAATGACAGTGAAACAGAGAGCAATTCTTAAATAATTCATTCAGGGCTTTGATGCAACCTGGATTTACCTCATCTACACCCAGAGCTGAGTGAGACATAAGGTTGGACACTTCGGGCTGATAGCATTGGTGAGGTTCGATAAGTAAATGAAGACCCTTTGAAGTCATACTGCATGGTACCCATTCCATGGGTCACAACTCTCCAGGTTTAAGCGATTCTTCCTTCAGCTAAAACATGCATGGGAAACCCACAGTATGGTGCACCGTGTGACTGGCAAACGTTTTCAAATGCATCTCAGTTTTCGTCCCCTTTTACTCGGGTTCACCATTCCAGAACGTTTACTAACACTCTCCCTACTTGGAGAGTCAGTGCCTTTAACCTCCTGTTTGGCACAGTTTGCAATTTCTGCGCAAGACGAACAGGAATAGGGAGAACCAATGAGAGACTAGCAGTAAGTGTCTGCACGGGCAAATTTAATGCTCATTTCCCACCAGGAAGAGGAATTTACCAAAGGATCAGCATGCCGTGCCGGAACCAGATTAGGGCCTGAATCAATCCTGCGGGTTTGCGCCCAGCTCACAAGTTGCGAGTTGAAGAAAGGAGCTCAGGGGCACTGTAACTCACAAACATGCAGAGTTATAAATGACAGCTATCGTCCAAAAATATATTGAAGGAAGGCTGCGAAGACGACTTGTAAGTGGGGCAGAATTGCAGGAAAACGATTTCAGGGGGTAGACGGGAATTGCATTTAAAGCATAGGAAAAGAGGCAGAACGTCGACAATGATGCTCTTGGCCAAAAAGGGTGTATGCGTTTTTTCCTGAATTTATTCAGGAAATAAAGCATATGCGCTTTTTGGCCAACCAAGCCAGCATGTTAAAGAAATCTGCACTACAATGAAGTCTCACTGCCCCCCGGTCAAAAGGGCCATCTGAAAAAAGTGTAAAATCCAGAAAGGCAGCACAGGCCATGGAGAACAGGGAGCCTTGTTATGCTGATGGGTGGGATGTGAATTGCCATCAGCCACCCTGGAGAAGTGTATGGTGTTTCCCGGAACACCGAAAAAACAAAGCTACGGAGCCTACGGCACTTCCCCTTATGGTCCTATAGCTTAGGGAAATTAAAATCAAAAACACACAGCCACCCAAAAGTCTCGGGCGGCTCTGTTCACAAGAACCTCGTCTACGGTACAAGTTAAATATCCCAGAATGTGAAAAATGGATAAAGAAGTTGTGCTACGTACGTACAATGGAATATCACTCAGCAATGAAATCTATGTCATCAGGCCCGTCGCGGCATAATGAGTGGATTCAGGTACGATGATTCTAAGTGAAATAAGTCACACAGAAAATGAAACATCATAAGATATCACTACTACATGGAATGTAAACTTGGCTACACATGAACTGAATTACAAAACAGAACAGGGTCTCAAATTTAGAAAACCAACTTATGCTTGCTTAAGGGGAAAGGTGAGTTGGGGTGCTGCATAAAACCAGAGATAGAAATTAGCACAGATACCTTCACATAAGCCAAATATGTAATAGTCAAGGCCTACCCTTTGCGCAATGAAATGGACTAAATACCCCATATTCAACGCCTAGGAATACACCTGACTGGTAAGAATCTTCAAACCCATGGATTTATATGTCTCCGTTAGGGAATGAAGCGTGTGTACAGCAACATGAATGCAGCAGAGAAAATCCGATAAATCCCATTATCAAAATGAATTACAAAAACCAAACACAAGGACAGTGAAATAGAGAGCAATTCTTAAATAATTCATTCAGGCTTGTGATGCAACCTGGATTTACCACATCTACACCCAGAGCTGAGTGTGACATAAGGTTGGGCACTTCGGGCTGATAGCACTGGTGAGGTTCGATGAGCAAATGCAGACCCTTTGAAGACATAATGCATGGTACCCATTCCATGGGTCCCAAATCTCCAGTTATAAGGGATTCTTCCTTCAGCTCAAAACATGCATGGGAAACCCACAGTATGGTGGACCGTGTGACCGGCAAACGTTTTCAAATGCATCTCAGTTTTCCTCCCCTTTTACACGGGTTCACCATTCCAGACCCTTTACTCACACTCTCCCCACTTGGAGAGTCAGTGCCTTTAACCTCCTGTTGGGCACAGTTTGCAATTTCTGCGCAAGATGAACAGGAATAGGGAGAACCAATGAGAGACTAGCTGTAGGTTTCTGTACGGGCAAATTTAACGCTCATTTCCCACCAGGAAGAGGAATTAACCAAAGGCTCAGCATGCCCTGCTGGAACCAGATAAGGGCCTGAAGCAATCCTGCGGGTTTGCGGCCAGCTCACAAGTTAGCGAGATGAAGAAAGGAGCTCAGGGGCACTGTAACTCACAAACCTGCAGAGTTATAAATGACAGCTATCGTCCAAAAATATATTGAAGTATGTCTGCGAAGAGGACTTAGAATTTGGGCAGAAATTCAGGAAAACGATTTCAGGGGGTAGACTGGAATTGCACTTAAAGCCTTGGAAAAGACGGAGAACAGCGACAATGATGCACTTGGCCAAAAAGGGCGTATGCGTTTTTTCCTGAATATAATCAGGAAAAAACGCATACGCCCTTTTTGGCCAACCAAGCAAGCGTGTAAAGAAATCTGCACTAAAATGAAGTCTCTCTGCCCCCCGGTCAAAAGGGCCATCTGAAAAAAGTGTAAAATCCAGAAAGGCAGGACAGGCCATGGAGAAGAGGGAGCATTGTTATCCTGATGGTCGGCATGTGAATTGCCAACAGCCACTCTGGAGAAGTGTATGGTATTTCCTGAAACACATAAGAAACAAAGCAACACAGCCTATGGCACTTCCACTTATGGTCCTATAGCTTAGGGAAATTAAAATCAAAACCACACAGGCACCCCAAAGTTTGGAACGGCTCTGTTTACAAGAACCTCTTGTACGGTACAAGTTAAACATCCCAGAGGGCGAAAAATGGATAAAGACGTTGTGGTTCTTACGTACAATGGAATATCACTCAGCAATGAAATCTATGTCATCAGGCCCGTAGCGGCATAATGAGTGGATTCAGGTACGATGATTCTACGTGCAATAGGTCACACAGAAAAAGAAACATCATAAGATATCACTAATACACGGAATGTAAACTTGGCTACACATGAAATGAATTACAAAGCAGAACAGTGTCTCAAATTTAGAAAACCAACTTATGCTTGCTTTTTGGGAAAGGTGAGTTCGGGTGCTGCATAAAAACAGAGATTGAAATTCGCACTGATACCGTTCCATAAGCCAAATATGTAATAGACAAGACCTACTGCTTGCTCAACGAAATGGGCTCAACACCCCATATTCAACGCCTAGGAATATACCTGCCTAGCAAGAATCTTAAAACCCATGGATTTATATGTGTCCATAAGAGAATCCAGCGTGTGTTCAGTGACCTAAAGGCAACAGTGAAAATCCGATAAATCACATTATCAAAATAAATTTCAAAAACAAAACACAATGACAGTGAAATAGAGAGCAATTCTTAAATAATTCACTCAGGGCTTCTGATGCAACCTGGATTTACCACATGTACACCCAGTGCTGGGGAGACATAAGGCCGGACACTTCGCCCTGATAGTATTGTTGAGGTTCGGTGAGCAATTGCAGACCCTTTGAAGTCATACTGCATGGTACCCATTCCAAGGGTCCCAACTCTCCAGGTTTAAGGGATTCTTCCTTCCGCTACATCATGTATGGGAAACCCAGAGTATGGTCCACCATGTGATTGGGAAACGTTTTCAAATGCATCTCAGTTTTCGTCCCTTTATACTCGGGTTCACCATTCCAGATGCTTAACTAACACTCTCCCCACTTAGAGAGTCAGTGCCTTTAACCTCCTGTTTGTCACAGTTTGCAATTTCTGCGCAAGATGAACAGGAATAGGGAGAACCAATGAGAGACTAGCTGTAGGTGTCTGCACGGGCAATTTAATGCTCATTTCTCACCAGGAAGTGGAATTAACCAAAGGCTCAGAATGCCGTGCCAGAACCAGATTAGGGCCTGAAGCAATACTGCGGGTGTGCAGGCAGCTCACAAGATAGCGAGTTGAACAAAGGAGCTCAGGGGCACTGTAATTCACAAACCTGCAGAGTTATAAATGACAGCTATCGTCCAAAAATATATTGAAGGAAGGCTGCGAAGAGGACTTGAAAGCGGGGCAGAATTCCAGGAAAACGATTTCAGGAGGTAGACGGGAAATGCACTGAAAGCATAGGAGAAGAGGCAGAACCTCGACAATGATGCACTTGTTCAAAAAGTGCATATGCGTTTTTTCCAAGGCCCTCCTTAAAGAGGGTAGGGGGCTCCCAGCATGCTTCAGTGGCCAACAGAGGGCCCACATCGCCAAGGTGACGTGAGCCAGCCAGGCAGGAGTGACCTCACATCAGAGGGCCCACCTCACAGAAGGGTAAGGGACCCAGCCATTATCAGACTCTCACCAGAGGGCCCACATCAGCAAGGGGCTGGGAACCAGGCAGGAGTGTCTTCACACCCGTGGGGCCACATCATCGCAAGTTGAGGTACCCAGCACATGTGGCCTCAAACCAGAGGACCCACATCTCCATGGGTCTCGGAGCGAGGCAGGCAGGATGAACCTCAAAACACGTGGCCCATTGTATAAAAAAGGTGAGGAATCCAGCAGTTGGAACATCCCAGCAGGCGGCCCAGAGCACCGAGGCTATGGGATCTAGGCAATGATGAACTTACAACAGAGGGCCCTCATCATGAAACTGTGAGCAACCTAGCCATTGTGACCTCAGAGCACAAGGCCCACATCCCCATGGGGAAGCGAACCAAGCAGGAGTGTCATCGCACCAGTGGGCACACATCAGAAAATGTGGGGAGCCCAGCAGTTAGGGCCTGATGCCAGAGGGCCCTCATCAACGAGGAGAGGAGGCTACCAGCAGGCTCCAACTGCTACAAGAGGGCCAACGTCGCCAATGCGGGGTGTGCCAGCCAGGCAGGAGTGACCTCAGAGCAGAGGGCCAACCTCAAAAAGTGTGAGGAACCCAAAGTGGATTAGACTCTCACCAGAGGGCCCACATCACCAAGAGGATCAGAACCAGGCAGGACTGTCTTCACACCAGGGTGACCACATCATAGAAAGGTGAGGAACCCAGCACATGTGGCCTAAACCAGAAGACCCACATCTCCAAGGGGCTCGGAGTGAGGCATGCAGGAGTAGCCTCACAACACAGGGCCCATAGAATAAAAAAGCTGAGGAATCCTGCAGTGGGAACCTCCCAGCAGGCGGCCCAGAGCACCGAGTCTATGCGATCCAGGCTGCAGTGAACTCACAGCAGAGGGCCCATATCATGAAACTGTGAGCAACCCAGCCATTGGGACCTCACAGCAGAAGGCCCACATCCCCATGGGGTTGGGAACATGGCAAGAGTGTCCTCGCACCACTTAGCACGTATCAGAAAAAGTGGGTACCCAGCAGTTACGGCCTGACGCTAGAGAGCCCTCATCACCGAGGGGAGGTGGCTCCCAGCAGGCTCCAACTGCCACAAGAGGGCCGATGTCGCCAAGGCGGGGTGTGCCAGCCAGTCAGTAGTGACCTCACAGCAGAGGGCCCACCTCACAGAAGGGTGAGGAACCCAGCCAGGATCAGACTCTCACCAGAGGGCCCACATCACCAAGGGGATAGAAACCAGGCAGGAGTGTCCTCACACCAGCGGGGCCACATCATCGAAAGGTGAGGGACCCAGCACACGTGGCCTCAAACCAGAGGACACACATCACCAAGGGGCTGGGAGTGAGTCAGGCAGGAGGAGTCTCCAAACAGAGGGCCCATAGAAGAGAAAAGGTGAGGAATCCCGCAGTTGGAACCTCCCCGCAGGCGGCCAGGAGCAGCGAGGCTATGGGATCCAGGCCGGAGTGAACTCACACCAGAGGGCCCTCATCATGAAACTGAGCCACCCACCGTTGGGACCTCAGAGCAGAAGGCCCATATTCCCATGGGGTTGGAAACCTGGCAGGAGTGTACTCACACCACAGGGCGCACATCAGAAAATTTTGGGAGCCCAGGAGTTAGAGCCTGACGCCAGAGGGCCCTCATTACCGAGGGGAGGAGACTCCCAGCAGGCACCAACTCCCAACTGAGGGCCCACGTCGCCAAGGTGACGTGTGCCAGTCAGGCAGGAGTGACCTCACAGCAGAGGGCCTACCTCACAGAAGGGTGAGGAAACCAGCCAGGATAAGACTCTCACCAGAGAGCCCACATCACCAAGGGGACCGGAACAAGGCAGGAGTGTCCTCACACCAGTGTGGCCACATTATAGAAAGGTGACGAACCCAGCACATGTGGCCTAAACCAGAGGACCCACATTTCCAAGGTGCTCCGAGTGAGGCAGGCAGGAGTAGCCTAACAACACAGGGCCCACAGAATAAAAAATGTGAGGAATCCAGCAGTTGGAACCCCCCAGCAGGTGGCCCAGAGTACAGAGCCTATGTGATCCAGGCCACAGTGAACTCACAGCAGAGGGCTCACATCATGACACTGTGAGCAACCCAGCTGGTGGGACCTCAGAGCAGAAGGTCCACATCCCCATGGGGATGGGAACGTGGCAGGAGTGTACTCGCACGACAGGGCACATATCAGAAAATTTTGGGAGCCCATGAGTTAGGGCCTGACGCCAGAGGGCCCTCATTACCGAGGGGAGGAGACTCCCAGCAGGCACCAACTCCCAACTGAGGACCCACATCGCCAAGGTGATGTGTGCCAGCCAGGCAGGAGAGACCTCACAGCAGAGGGCCCACCTCCCAGAAGGGTGAGGAATCCAGCCAGGATCAGACTCTCACCAGAGGGCCCCCATCACCAAGGGGATGGGAACCAGGCAGGAGTGTCCTCACACCAGTGGGGCCACATCAATAAAGGTGAGGAAACCGGCACATGTGGCCTCAAACCAGAGGACCCACATCACAAAGGGGCTGGGAGTGAGTCAGGAAGGAGGAGCATGAAAACACAGGACCCAAAGAATAAAAATGGTAAGGAATCCAGCAGTAGGAACCTCCCAGCAGGCGGCTCAGAGCACAGAGTCTATGGGATCTAGGCCTGAGTGAACTAACACCAGAGAGCCAACATCCTGAAACTGTGAACAACACAGGTGTTGGGACCATAGAGCAGAAGGCACATGGGGATGGGAACCTGGCAGGAGTGCCCTCACACCACTTAGCACGTATCAGAAAATGTGGGTAACCAGCAGTTAGGGCCTGATGCCAGAGGGTCTCATCACTGAGGGGAGGAGGCTCCCAGCGGGCTCCAACTGCCACCAGAGGGCCGACGTCGCCAAGGCGGGGTGTGTCAGCCAGGCAGGAGTGACCTCAGAGAAGAGGGCCCACCTCACAGAAGTGTGAGGAGCCCAACCAGGATCAGACTCTCACTGGAGGGCTCACATCACCAAGGGCATGGGAACCAGGCAGGAGTGTCCGCACACCAGTGGGGCCACATCTGCGAAAGGTGAGGAACCCAGCACATGTGGCCTCAAACCAGAGGACACACATCACCAAGGGGCTGGGAGTGAGGCAGGTGTCTGGAGGGGCACATTTAACTCTAATTTCCCACCAGGAAGAGGAATTAACCAAAGGCTCAGAGTGCCGTGCGGGACCCTGATTACGGCCTGAAGCAAACCTGCGGTTCTGTGGCCAGCTTTCAAGGAAACGAGTTAAGAAAGGAAATCACAGGCACTGTAATTCACAAACCTGCAGAGTTGTAAATGACAGCTATTGGCAAAAATATATTGAAGTAAGTCTGCACAGAGGACTTGAAAACGAGGCAGAATTGCAGGAATCATATTTCAGGAGGTAGATTGGAATTGCATTTAAAGCATGTGAAAAGCGGCAGATCTTTGACAGTGATGCACTTGGACAAAAAGTGCGTATACATTTTTTCCTGAATATATTCAGGAAAAAACGCATATGCCCTTTGTGGCCAACCAAGAATTCGAGCAATGGAAATCCGCACTACAATGAACTCTCATTTCCCATTCGTCAAAAGAGCCATCTGAAAAAAGTGTAAAACCCAGAAACACAGGACAGGCCATGGAGAACAGGGAGCCTTGTTATGCTGATGGACGGGATGTAAATTGCCAACAGACACTCTGGTGATGTTTATAGTGTATGCTGAAACATCTAAAAAACAAAGCTACAGAGCCTAGGGCACTTCCACTTTTGGCCCTATAGCTTAGGAAAATTAAAATCAACAAGACACAGCCAACACAATATCCAGGGCTGCTGTGTTTACAAGAACCTTGAGTCCAGTACAAATTAAATATCCCAGAAAGAAAAAAATGGATAAAGGAGTTGTCCTACTTACGTACAACGGAATATCACTCAGCAATGAAATCAATGTCATCAGGCCTGTAGCAGCAAATTGAGTGGATTTAAGTATGATGATTCTAAGAGAAATATGTCACACAGAGAAACATAATTATCATAAGATATCACAAATAGAGGGAGTGTAAACTTGGCTACACATAAACTGAATTACAAAACCGAGCAGAGTCTCACATTTAGATAAAAACTTATGCTTGCTTAACGGGAAAGTTGAGTTGGGGTGCTTTATAAAACCAGAGATTGAAATGAGCACACATACCGTTCCATAAGCCAAATATGTAATAGACAAGACCTACTCTTTGCTCAACGAAATAGACTAATCCATGGTGTATCACCTCACACCTGTTAGAATGGGCATCATCAGAAAATCTACAAACAACAAATGCTGGAAAGGGTGCGGAGATAAGGAAACCTCTTCCACTATTGTTGGGAATGTAAATTGATGCAGTCACTGTGGAGAACATTATGGAGTTTCTTATAAAACTAAGAATAGAATTACCATATAATACAGCAATCCCACTACTGGGCATATACCCAGACAAAACCATAAAACGAAAAGAGACATTCACCGCAATGTTCATTGCATCACTATTTACAATATCCAGGTAATGGAAGCAACCTAAATGCCCACAGACAGACGAATGCATAAAGATGAGGTACATATATAAAATGGAATATTACTAAGCCATAAAAAGGAATGAAATTGGGTCATTTGTAGAGACGTTGATGGATCTAGAGACTGTCATACAGAGTGAAGTAAGTCAGAAAGAGAAAAACAAATCCTGTATATAAATGCATATATGTGGAACCTAGAAAAGTTGTACAGATGAAGCGTTTTGCAAGGCAGAAATAGAGCAACAGATGTAGACAACAAACGTATGGACACCAAGGGGGGAAAGCTGTTAGGGGGGTGGTGGTGGGAGGAGTTGAGAGATTGGGATTGGCATGTATACATTTCTATGTATAAAATAGGTAACCAAAAAGAACCTGCTGTATAAAAAAATAAAATAAAATTCAAAATTACAAAAAGTAAAACAGAAAAAATATTCTTCCCTTCACATACATGTATTTATATGAATAAATTATTTCCATGCTTATATCTGTAAATACAAAAAAGAGGAATAAAATCTACCTTGAACCAAAAACGAAAAAAAGAAAAAAAAACAGAACCCACCAGTTACACAGAGGAAAACCGTATCAGGGCCCTTGCTCCAGTTGTAAACAATTCTGAAGTTGGTCAGTGGTGGGGAATCATCTCCCATTCAGCCAGCATGCCCCACGCAACAAGCGTCCTCATTGCAAAGCTGGGGGCCTGTGCCGAGGCATCTGTGAGTAAACGTGGGCCGAGCCCCAGGCCAGCTGCTGCAGAAATGTTCCCACCCTTCCCAGGTAAAACACCTGAATATGTACAAGGACTTGAAAGCCTAGAGGAAGGGCCATGGAGCCACATGAGCGACAGCATGCCAGCCGACTTGGTGCCTGCAGGCCAGACAGGATGGTCCTGGCCCTGGGTGCTCTTCTGGAAGCTTTCCATTTCCCTGCCTGAGATACCCCTCCTGTCCCAGCCCCCACTGCTTTCTTCCTTACTCACCTCTGCCCAGGGAGAAATTCCAGCAGCAGGTATGGGTGGCACATCCTCTTCTTTAGCAGGTGGCATCTTGGCAACTGCTGCAGAAAGTCCAGCAGAGCCCCACTCACACTGGGCAACCCACAAAGCCGTGGCCTCTCACTCCCTCCCACCAGTCCAGCCCCGAGACTGCTGACAGGGCAGAAAATGGCGTCAGGCACAGCTGCAGGTGCTCTTGCTGCCTGGAGCGGTGTTTATATTGATCTCAACCCAGGCACACCTGGGGAGGTCTGGCCGGCACGGTCGGGCTTCCCAGGCCAGCCAATAATCACCCCTCAGGGGCTCACAGTTGCAGAAACTGGAACTTGCTGAATCGGCCAGGTCCAAGGAACAGGTGTGGGCTCCTGAGAGTCAGGATATACAAGGGGCTGCAGCTCTGGCTTGTTTTCTAATTATATTATCTGGCCCATGAGTGGGAGACAACTTCAAGAAAACCCTCTCCTAATGAGAGGAACCCAGGAGTCAGGGAGAGGAGGGGTGGGTGGTGGGTGGAGACAGAGGCCTGGTGCCCCGGGTGCAGTGGAAGTCTCTGGAAGACCAGGTGGAGGGAGGCCACACAGAGTGATGCCCAGGGTCACAGACCTGTCGGAGCTGCTGTTTGTTAGTTCAAGTCCTGCTCTGAGGTGCTCTGTGTCAGATCTGAGTGACAGGTGAGCTGGGAGTGCTCTGCAATGAGGGCGATGTGCATGGCTCCTGTGTGCCCAGCCCTGCCACGGTACCTGAAAGGGTTGCTCTGTATCCTGGGAGGGGCCTGACCACGAGAGCCCCGTGGGCTGGGGTGGGGGTGGGGTACCTGCCCAGGTGAGCTCCATATCCTGGGATTGGCCTGACCTCGAGAGCCCCATGGGCTGCTGGAGTCCTGGTAAAAGATGTCAGGACAGTCAGTGAAGCCACCGAGGATATACCTCCAGTAGTTCCTAAACCCTACACCCTGCTGGTCATTCTACTAACCACCAGGACATGGTATTCTGTATTAGTCTTCAATGAAGCCTTCTTTTGTATTCTATTAGTCCCAGAGTCACAAGAAATTTTGGCTTGTGAGTGGCAGGACTCAACATACAACTAAAACAATACTTCCGGGCCGTGTTGCCCCAAGGGTTCAAAAATTCCCACACCATCTTTGGGGAAAGCTCAGCTAAAGACCTAAAAGTTCTACCTCTGGAAAAGGAAACACTCCTTCAATATGCAGACGACATTCTGATCGCCAGCCCTACTAAGGAGACCTCTGAACTACCAAGCCAATAAAGGATACAAGTTGTCCAAGAAAAAGCTCAAATATCACAGACTATGGTGACCTGCGTGGGCTGCATTCTCACAGAAGGTCGGAGAAGCCCATCCCAGGAAAGGGAAGAAACAATTTACAGCCTTACCCATTTCTAAAACTAGAAGACAGCTTAGGGGTTCCTGGGGAGGCCAGGGTTTGCTGCTTCTGGATCCCTAACTACAGTCTACTAGCTGGGCCTCTATATGAAACACTGAAAGAAAAAGATGATGATCCTTTTGAATAGAATCCAGAAGTGGCCTTTCAAGAATGGAAAGAGCAGTCAATTCAGACCCTTGCCCTGGAACTCCCTAATTTAGCTAAACCCTTTGACCTTTACATTCCTAGTGAAATTTGAAGGGCCATTGGAGTATTAGTGCAAAACCTGGGACCACTTGAAATGGAACAATGCAAGAATGCCATCCAGGTAGGATAAACTACGGTCACCAAGGGGCTTGGCCCACCGCCACATCTGGCCAAGATACTGGCAGTATCTGAAAACCTGGAAATCAGCAGCCCAAAAGGCCACCTCCCTCCTAAGGGAAAAGGACCCCACGTGGTGATCCTAACCCCCAACTATGCCCTGAAGTTGCAGGGTTTGCTCCGTGGGCACACTGACCTTGAGTGAGGAGGTCCTCCAACTCCAACCTCCAGAGAGATAACTGGGGCAAAGGGGCACCATGACGACTCGTGTGACCATCACTTGACCTGGAGTTTCTCTCATAAAACAACAAGAGTGTGTCCCAAAAGAGTAGACTACTGCTTGCAGGACTTACTGCACCCAGAGGGGAGGTAATAATCTTGGCAGGGGAACAGTATATCACGCTGTCACCACAGAAAAGCCTACAGACACTGTGATGATGGTGGCCAATAAGACCGGCTGGACTCCTGTTTGCTTCAAAAGGCTGTTGACTCAGTGGCCATCATGGTCCTTCATCACCACTGACCCTGGACTGTCTGGGAGTTGAGCAGTCAGGGTGCTGACACCTGGTGCTGTTTTTACGTTAATTCAGGGGCCTAACTGAAGAAAGCACAGACTACTGGTCAGAGCATCTAGGCTGGCAGAAACGGTCAGCCTAAGGTGGCCGAACAAATGTGGGGCGGGGTGAAACTGGACCTCACAGCGTCACTGCACATCTCCTTCCTGGACCCTTAAAGGTCATTAGAATCTATAACACTACCAATACTTGTGCTCAGGCGGACGAGCAGGGAGGCAGGAGGCCTGCGGACAATCAACGTCACCTGGAGGCTGCTGGGGAGAAGTTCAGACCCTCTCCCACAGGTATGAGGGCTCCTAACTCAGCACTCAGCAGTTACAGATGAAGGGTCTGCACCCTCAGCACTCTAAGAATGAGGAAGGGGACAAAATGCAGAAGAGGGGTTTGTCCCAGGCAAAGCCCCTTAAAAATCCCTGGGAGATAAAAATAGAATCTGGGCAATAAAATAAAGTCTAACCTTTTTTATCCTTTGTGCTTTGTCTAATTTCACGTGCTCCTAGGGTCCCGCATACAGAGGTTCAACAGCCGGCACTTCAGACCAGATTTCCTAGTGCAGAATGGCTGGGTCGACACTTCAGCTCCTGGAGCACAGTGCAGACTCCGCGATATAGAGCCTGAGCTGCAGCCAACCGGGCCCTCGAGAGCTCCGCCCCCTCCCTCCCACTGACTCTGACAGGATCTCTACACAGCAGCCCAGCCCACAGCCCACGGGGTAGCACATGCTCTCACCTCTGCATTCTCTGATCAAAATATAAAGTTTCCTTTGCTTCTGAACCAAACTCAGTCTCGATCTGTTGGCTCCAATGACACTGGGCAGGGGGACACTTGTTGGGGTCCACTCTGGAGGATCAGTAACAGAAATTGAGAACATTGTAACTTCAATGAACAGATGTGTGAGCCAAACTGTAATTAACATAGAACAGTGTATAAGGCTCGGGTAAAATAAGATGTTTCTAACACTTCCATTTGATATTTCCATCACTTTATTATAAGCAAGTTCAGTGAAAGGTTTGTCTTATTTGTCAGGTCAATACTAGAGAAACGAAGTGATTTCTTTCCAAGGATGTACATCTAATAATCTTGGTTAAAGCTTCAATCTTGTTTTAAATGCTTTTCCATTGAAAATTATACCTCTCTTTCAGCTCCCCCATTTCTGAGAAGTATAAAATCTTATAATTTATTATTACCAAAGGGGAAAGGTGGGAGGAGGGATAAATTAACAGTTTGGGATTAACACATACACACTGCTATGTATAAAATCGATCATCAACAAGGAACTACTGTACAGCACAGGGAACTACACTCAATATTTTGCAATAACCTATAAGGGGAAATAATCTGAAAAAAGAATAGATATTTTTATTGACATCATCTATTAATGACAGTTAAAATGGAACCTAACGGAAGCCGGTGGTGAGTGCTTCTGACCCTGAAGACTTCAATCATCTAAAGTTTGGACTCTGCCTACTTCCCAAGGCCCTTAATGAACATATGTGTAGCCGTAGCTTAAAAAATTCCCCAGTTTGGGTTGTGGAGAGACAGTGATTTTGAAAAAGCCCTGGTGTTCTCCTCACATGAATGGGACACTTCCTACAGCTAAAATATGCCTGTCACACCCAGAAGATGGTATACCGTCTGATCGGGAAGAGTTTGGAAAAGGCATCTCATCTCCTCATCTCCTGGTGCTCGGGTTCACCCCTCCAGCGTCTTTACGAACAGTCTTCCCACTTGGAGATGTCAGCACTGTCAACATCCTGTTGCATACAGTTTGGAATTTGTCCAGAGAATGAAGCAGAAGGAGGAGGAACAATGAGAGACAAGTCCTAGGTGTTCGGACAGGCACATGTCACTCTAATTTCCAATCAGGAAGACGAATTGACTAAAAGCTAGGGTTGCCCATGGAAACAGAATAGGGCTTGAGGAAATCCCGCTGCTTTGTGGCCAGTTCCCATAAACACAAGTTGAAAAATGGAATTCAGGGCCGCTAAAATTCACGAAACTGCAGAGTTGAAAATATCTCTCACTGAAAAATGTCTTGAGGAAAGTCAGAGAAAAGGACTTGTAAGCAACGGAGAATGGCAGGAAAGGGATTGGAAGAGGTAGAAAGGACTCGCCATTAAGCACAAGAAAAGGGGCTGAACATTGCCAACATTGCAGTTGGCCAAAAAGGGTGTATGCGTCTTTTTCTGTATATATTCAAGAAAAGGGCATACACTTTTTTAGCCAACCTAACAGGTGGGCACTGGAAATCAGTACTACAAAACATATCACTTCGCATCAGTCAGAAGAGCCTTCCTCATAAAGTGTAAACACCAGAAATGCAGGACAGGGCAAGGAGAAAAGGGAGCCCTGTGAGGCTTATAGTGGAAATGTATATTGCCAATGGTCACTCTTGAGAAGTGTATTGTGTTTACTAAAGCATCTAAAAAATGAGCTACAGAGCACAGGGCACTTGCACTCATGGACGTATATCTTGGGAAAGACAAAAATGGAGAGGACACAGGCACCCCAATGTTTACCGCCTCTCTGTTTCAAAGATCCTCGACTAGGATATAATTTATATGTCTCTGGAGGGAAAAAATGGATAGAGGTGTGGCACTTATATAGAGTGGAATATTACTCAGCCTGAAAATCAGTGAAATATGGCCAGTTGTAACAACCCCAGAGTAGTTACGTATGATCATTCAAAGTCACATAATTCAAAAAGAAAAAGACATACGATATTACTAATACATGGAATGTAAACGTGGCTACAAAGTACCTGAATTACAAAACAGAATGGGGTCTCAAATTTAGAAGACCAACTTATGTTTGCTTAAGGAAAAAGGAGAGTTGGGGAGCTGCATAAAACCAGAGATTGAAATTAGCACAGATACCGTTCGATAAGCCAAATATGTAATAGAAAAAACCTACTCCCTGGTCAACGAAATGGACTCAACACGCCATATTCAACACCTACGAATACACCTGACTAGTAAGAATCTTCAAACTCATGGATTTATATGTCTCCGTAAGAGAATCAAGCGTGAGTACAGCGGCATGAACACAGAGGTGAAAATGCGATAAATCCCATTATCAAAATGAATTACACAAACAAAACCCAAGGACAGTGAAATAGAGAGCAATTCTTAAATAATTCATTCAGGGCTTGTGATGCAACCTGGATTTACCACATCTACACCCAGAGCTGAGTGAGACATAAGGTTGGGCACTTCGGGCTGATAGCATTGTTGAGGTTCGATGAGCAAATGCAGACCCTTTGAAGTCATACTGCATGGTACCCATTCCATGGGTCCCAACTCTCCAGGATTAAGGGATTCTTTCTTCAGCTAAAACATGCATGGGAAACCCACAGTATGGTGCACCGTGTGACCAGGAAAGGTTTTCAAATGCATCTCAGTATTCGTCCCCTTTTACTCGGGTTCACCATTCCAGAACGTTTACTAACACTCTCCCCACTTGGAGAGTCAGTGCCTTTAACCTCCTGTTTGGCACAGTTTGCAATTTCTGCACAAGATGAACAGGAATAGGGAGAACCAATGAGAGACTAGCAGTAAGTGTCTGCACGGGCAAATTTAATGCTCATTTCCCACCAGGAAGAGGAATTAACCAAAGGATCAGCATGCCGTGCCGGAACCAGATTAGGGCCTGAATCAATCCTGCGGGTTTGCGCCCAGCTCACAAGTTGCGAGTTGAAGAAAGGAGCTCAGGGGCACTGTAACTCACAAACATGCAGAGTTATAAATGACAGCTATCGTCCAAAAATATATTGAAGGAAGGCTGCGAAGACGACTTGTAAGTGGGGCAGAATTGCAGGAAAACGATTTCAGGGGGTAGACGGGAATTGCATTTAAAGCATAGGAAAAGAGGCAGAACGTCGACAATGATGCTCTTGGCCAAAAAGGGTGTATGCGTTTTTTCCTGAATTTATTGAGGAAAAAAAGCATATGCGCTTTTTGGCCAACCAAGCAAGCATGTTAATGAAATCTGCACTACAATGAAGTCTCACTGCCCCCCGGTCAAAAGGGACATGTGAAACAAGTGTAAAATCCACAAAGACAGGACAGGCCAAGGAGAACAGGGAGCCTTGTTATGCTGATGGTCGGGATGTAAATTGCCAACAGCCACTCTGGAGAAGTGTATGGTGTTTCCTGAAACCCCTGAATAACAAAGCAACGGAGACTACGGCACTTCCACTTATGGTCCTATAGCTTAGGGAAATTAAAATCAAAAACACACAGCCACCCCAAAGTGTCGGACGGCTCTGTTTACAAGAACCTCTTCTACGGTACAAGTTAAATATCCCAGAATGTGAAAAATGGATAAAGAAGTTGTGGTACGTACGTACAATGGAATATCACTCAGCAATGAAAGCTATGTCATCAGGCCCATCGCGGCATAATGAGTGGATTCAGGTACGATGATTCTAAGGGAAATAAGTCACACAGAAAATGAAACATCATAAGATATCACTAATACACGGAATGTAAACTTTGCTACACATGAACTGAATTATAAAACAGAACAGGGTCTCAAATTTAGAAAACAAACTTATGCTTGCTTAAGGGGAAAGGTGAGTTGGGGTGCTGCATAAAACCAGAGATAGAAATTAGCACAGATACCTTTCCATAAGCCAAATATGTAATAGCCCAGACCTACCCCTTGCTCAACGAAATGGACTAAACACCCCATATTCAACGCCTAGTAATACACCTGACTAGTAAGAATCTTCAAACCCATGGATTTATATGTCTCCGTAAGAGAATGAAGCGTGTGTACAGCGGCATGAACGCAGCAGAGAAAATCCGATAAATCCCATTATCAAAATGAATTACACAAACAAAACCCAAGGACAGTGAAATAGAGCGCAATTCTTAAATAATTCATTCAGGGCTTGTGATGCAACCTGGATTTACCACATCTGCACAAAGAGCTGAGTGAGACATAAGGTTGGGCACTTTGGGCTGATAGCATTGGTGAGGTTCGATGAGCAAATGCAGACCCTTTGAAGTCATACTGCATGGTACCCATTCCATGGTTCCCACCTCTCCAGATTTAAGGGATTCTTCCTTCAGCTAAAACATGCATGGGAAACCCACAGTATGGTGCACCGTGTGACCGACAAACGTTTTCAAATGCATCTCAGTTTTCGTCCTCTTTTACTCGGGTTCACCATTCCAGACCCTTTACGAACACTCTCCCCACTTGGAGAGTCAGTGCCTTTAACCTCCTGTCGGGCACAGTTTGCAATTTCTGCGCAAGATGAAAAGGAATAGGGAGAACCAATGAGAGACTAGCTCTAGGTGTCTGCACGGGCAAATTTAACGCTCATTTCCCACCAGGAAGAGGAATTAACCAAAGGCTCAGCATGCCGTGCCGGAACCAGATTAGGGCCTGAAGCAATCCTGTGGGTTTGCGGCCAGCTCACAAGATAGCGAGTTGAAGAAATGAGCTCAGGGGCACTGTAACTCACAAACCTGCAGAGTTATAAATGACAGCTATCGTCCAAAAATATATTGAAGGAAGGCTGCGAAGACGACTTGTAAGTGGGTCAGAATTGCAGGAAAACGATTTCAGGGGGTAGACGGGAATTGCATTTAAAGCATAGGAAAAGAGGCAGAACGTCAACAATGATGCTCTTGGCCAAAAAGGGCGTATGCGTTTTTTCCTGAATATATTCAGGAAAAAACGCATACGCCCTTTTTGGCCAACCAAGCAAGCATGTTGAAGAAATCTGCACTACAATGAAGTCTCACTGCCCCCCGGTCAAAAGGGCCATCTGAAAAAAGTGTAAAATCCAGAAAGGCAGCACAGGCCATGGAGAACAGGGAGCCTTGTTATGCTGATGCGTGGGATGTGAATTGCCAACAGCCACTCTGGAGAAGTGTATGGTATTTCCCGGTACACCGAAAAAACAAAGCTACGGAGCCTACGGCACTTCCACTTATGGTCCTATAGCTTAGGGAAATTAAAATAAAAAACACACAGCCACCCCAAAGTGTCGGACAGCTCTGTTTACAAGAACCTCCTCTACGGTACAAGTTAAATATCCCAGAATGTGAAAAATGGATAAAGAAGTTGTGGTACGTACGTACAGTGGAATATCACTCAGCAATGAAATCTATGTCATCAGGCCCGTCGCGGCATAATGAGTGGATTCAGGTACGATGATTCTAAGTGAAATAAGTCACACAGAAAATGAAACATCATAAGATATCTCTAATACACGGAATGTAAACTTGGCTACACATGAACTGAATTACAAAACAGAACAGGGTCTCAAATTTAGAAAACCAACTTATGCTTGCTTAAGGGGAAAGGTGAGTTGGGGTGCTGCATAAAACCAGAGATAGAAATTAGCACAGATACCTTTCCATAAGCCAAATATGTAATAGTCAAGACCTACCCCTTGCTCAATGAAATGGACTAAACACCCCATATTCAACGCCTAGGAATACACCTGACTAGTAAGAATCTTCAAACCCATGGATTTATATGTCTCCGTAAGAGAATGAAGCGTGTGTACAGCGGCATGAATGCAGCAGAGAAAATCCGATAAATCCCATTATCAAAATGAATTACACAAACAAAACACAAGGACAGTGAAATAGAGAGCAATTCTTAAATAATTCATTCAGGGCTTGTGATGCAACCTGGATTTACCACATCTACACCCAGAGCTGAGTGAGACATAAGGTTGGGCACTTCGGGCTGATAGCATTGGTGAGGTTCGATGAGCAAATGCAGACCCTTTGAAGTCATACAGCATGGTACCCATTCCATGGGTCCCAACTCTCCAAGTTTAAGGGATTCTTCCTTCAGCTAAAACATGCATGGGAAACCCACAGTATGGTGCACCGTGTGACTGGCAAACGTTTTCAAATGCATCTCAGTTTTCGTCCCCTTTTACTCGGGTTCACCATTCCAGACCCTTTACGAACACTCTCCCCACTTGGAGAGTCAGTGCCTTTAACCTCCTGTTGGGCACAGTTTGCAATTTCTGCGCAAGATGAAAAGGAATAGGGAGAACCAATGAGAGACTAGCTCTAGGTGTCTGCACGGGCAAATTTAACGCTCATTTCCCACCAGGAAGAGGAATTAACCAAAGGCTCAGCATGCCGTGCCGGAACCAGATTAGGGCCTGAAGCAATCCTGTGGGTTTGCGGCCAGCTCACAAGATAGCGAGTTGAAGAAAGGAGCTCAGGGGCACTGTAACTCACAAACCTGCAGAGTTATAAATGACAGCTATCGTCCAAAAATATATTGAAGGAAGGCTGCGAAGACGACTTGTAAGCGGGACAGATTTGCAGGAAAACGATTTCAGGGGGTAGACTGTAATTGCATTTAAAGCATAGGAAAAGAGGCAGAACGTCGAAAATGATGCTCTTGGCCAAAAAGGGCGTATGCGTTTTTTCCTGAATATATTCAGGAAAAAACGCATACGCCCTTTTTGGCCAACCAAGCAAGCATGTTCAAGAAATCTTCACTACAATGAAGTCTCACTGCCCCCCGGTCAAAAGGGCCATCTGAAAAAAGTGTAAAATCCAGAAAGGCAGCACAGGCCATGGAGAACAGGGAGCCTTGTTATGCTGATGGGTGGGATGTGAATTGCCATCAGCCACCCTGGAGAAGTGTATGGTGTTTCCCGGAACACCGAAAAAACAAAGCTACGGAGCCTACGGCACTTCCCCTTATGGTCCTATAGCTTAGGGAAATTAAAATAAAAAACACACAGCCACCCCAAAGTTTCAGACGGCTCTCTTTACAAGAACCTCGTCTACGGTACAAGTTAAATATCCCAGAAAGCGAAAAATGGATAAAGAAGTTGTGGTACGTACGTACAATGGAATATCACTCACCAATGAAATCTATGTCATCTGGCCCGTCGTGGCATAATGAGTGGATTCAGGAACGATGATTCTAAGAGAAATAAGTCACACAGAAAATGAAACATCATAAGATATCACTAATGCACCGAATGTAATCTTGGCTACACATGAACTGAATTACAAAACAGAACAGGGTCTCAAATTTAGAAAACCAACTAATGTTTGCTTAAGGGGAAAGGTGAGTTGGGGTGCTGCATTAAACGAGAGATAGAAATTAGCACAGATACCATTCCATACGTCAAATATGTAATAGTCAAGACCTACCCCTTGCTCAACGAAATGGGCTAAACACCGTATATTCAAAGCCTAGGAATACACCTGACTACTAAGACTCTTCAAACCCATGGATTTACATGTCTCCATAAGAGAATCAAGCGTGTGTACAGCTGCATGAAGGCAGCAGAGAAAATCCGATAAATCCTATTATCAAAATGAATTACAAAAACAAAACACAATGACTGTGAAATAGAGAGCAATTCTTAAATTATTCATTCAGGGCTTGTGATGCAACCTGGATTTACCTCATCTAAACCCAGAGCTGAGTGAGACATAAGGTTGGACCCTTCGGGCTGATAGCATTGGTGAGGTTCGATGAGCAAATGCAGACCTTTTGAAGTCATAATACATGGTACACATTCCATGGGTCCCAACTCTCCAGGTTTAAGCGATTCTTCCTTCAGCTAAACCATGCGTGGGAAACCCACAGTATGGTGCACCATGTGACCGGGAAACGTTTTCAAATGCATCTCAGTTTTTGTCCTCTCTTACTCGGGTTCACAATTCCAGACCCTTTACTAACACTCTCCCCACTTGGAGAGTCAGTGCCTTTAACCTCCTGTTTCGCACACTTTGCAATTTCTGCGCAAGATGAACAGGAATAGGGAGAACCAATGAGTGACTAGCTGTAGGTGTCTGCAGGGGCTAATTTAACGCTCATTTCCAACCAGGAAGAGGATTTAACCAAACGCTCAGCATGCCGTGCCGGAACCAGATTAGGGCCTGAAGCAATCCTGCGGGTTTGCGGCCAGCTCACAAGAAAGCGATTTGAAGAAAGGAGCTCAGGTGCACTGTAATTCACAAACCTGCAGAGTTATAAATGACAGCTATCGTCCAAAAATATATTGAAGGAAGGCTGCGAAGAGGAGTTGAAAGCGGAGCAGAATTTCAGGAAAACGATTTCATGGGGTAGACTGGAATTGCATTTAAAGCATAGGAAAAGAGGCAGAACGTCGACAATGATGCACTTGGCCAAAAAGGGCGTATGCGTTTTTTCCTGAATATATTCAGGAAAAAACGCATACGCCCTTTTTGGCCAACCAAGCAAGCATGTTAAAGAAATCTGCACTACAATGAAGTCTCATGCCCCCCGGTAAAAACGGCCATCTGAAAAAAGTGTAACATCCAGAAATGCAGCACAGGCCATGGAGAACAGGGAGCCTTGTTATGCTGATGGGTGGGATGTAAATTGCCAACAGCCACTCTGCAGAAGTGTATGGTGTTTCCTGAAACACCTAAAAAACAAAGCAACAGAGCCTACGGCACTTCCACTTATGGTCCTATAGCTTAGGGAAATTAAAATAAAAAACACACAGCCCCCCCAAAGTTTCAGACGGCTCTCTTTACAAGAACCTCGTGTATGGTACAAGTTAAATATCCCAGAAAGCGAAAAATGGATAAAGAAGTTGTGGTACGTACGTACAATGGAATATCACTCACCAATGAAATCTATGTCATCTGGCCCGTCGTGGCATAATGAGTGGATTCAGGTACGATGATTCTAAGAGAAATAAGTCACACAGAAAATGAAACATCATAAGATATCACTAATACACCGAATGTAATCTTGGCTACACATGAACTGAATTACAAAACAGAACAGGGTCTCAAATTTAGAAAACAAACTTATGTTTGCATAAGGGGAAAGGTGAGTTGGGGTGCTGCATAAAACCAGAGATAGAAATTAGCACAGATACCATTCCATACGTCATATATGTAATAGTCAAGGGGGCTTCCCTGGTGGCGCACTGGTTGAGAGTTCGCCTGCCGATGCAGGTGACGCGGGTTCGTGCCCCGGTCCGAGAGGATCCCACATGCCGCGGAGCTACTAGCCCCGTGAGTCATGGCCGTTGAGCCTGCGCATCCGGAGCCTGTGCTCCGCAACGGGAGAGGCCACAACACTGAGAGGCCCGCATACAGCAAAAAAAAAAAAAAAATATGTAATAGTCAAGACCTACCCCTTGCTCAACGAAATGGGCTAAACACCCTATATTCAACGCCTAGAAATACACCTGACTAGTAAGAATCTTCAAACCCATGGATTTATATGTCTCCATAAGAGAATCAAGCGTGTGTACAGCTGCATGAAGGTAGCAGAGAAAATCCGATAAATACTATTATCAAAATGAATTACAAAAACAAAACACAATGGCAGTGAAATAGAGAGCAATTCTTAAATAATTCATTCAGGGCTTGTGATGCAACCTGGATTTACCTAATCTACACCCAGAGCTGAGTGAGACATAAAGTTGGACACTTCGGGCTGATAGCATTGGTGAGGTTCGAAGAGCAAATGCAGACCATTTGAAGTCATACTGCATGGTACCCATTCCATGGGTCCCAACTCTCCAGGTTTAAGCGATTCTTCCTTCAGCTAAAACATGCATGGGAAACCCACAGTATGGTGCACCGTGTGACCGGGAAACGTTTTCAAATGCATCTCAGTTTTCGTCCCCTTTTACTCGGGTTCACAATTCCAGACCCTTTACTAACACTCTACCCACTTGGAGAGTCAGTGCCTTTAACCTGCTGTTTGGCACAGTTTGCAATTTCTGCGCAAGATGAACAGGAATAGGGAGAACCAATGAGAGACTAGCTGTAGGTGTCTGCACGGGCAAATTTAACGCTCATTTCCAACCAGGAAGAGGAATTAACCAAACGCTCAGCATGCCGTGCCGGAACCAGATTAGGGCCTGAAGCAACCCTGCAAGTTTGCGGCTAGCTCACAAGAAAGCGATTTGAAGAAAGGAGCTCCGGGTCACTCTAATTCACAAACCTGCAGAGTTATAAATGACAGCTATCGTCCAAAAATATATTGAAGGAAGGCTGCGAAGAGGACTTGAAAGCGGGGCAGAATTTCAGGAAAACGATTTCATGGGGTAGACTGGAATTGCATTTAAAGCATAGGAAAAGAGGCAGAACGTCGACAATGATGCACTTGGCCAAAAAGAGCGTATGCGTTTTTTCCTGAATATATTCAGGAAAAAACGCATACGCTCTTTTTGGCCAACCAAGCAACCATGTTAAAGAAATCTGCACTACAATGAAGTCTCACTGCCCCCCGGTCAAAAGGGCCATCTGAAAAAAGTGTAAAATCCAGAAAGGCAGCACAGGCCATGGAGAACAGGGAGCCTTGTTATGCTCATGGGTGGGATGTAAATTGCCAACAGCCACTCTGGAGAAGTGTATGGTGTTTCCTGAAACACCTAAAAAACAAAGCAACGGAGCCTACGGCACTTCCACTTATGGTCCTATAGCTTAGGGAAATTAAAATGAAAAACACACAGCCACGCCAAAGTTTCAGACGGCTCTGTTTACAAGAACCTCGTCTACGGTACAAGTTAAATATCCCAGAAAACGAAAAATGGATAAAGAAGTTGTGGTACGTACGTACAATGGAATATCACTCACCAATGAAGTCTATGTCATCTGGCCCGTCGTGGCATAATGAGTGGATTCAGGTACGATGATTCTAAGTGAAATAAGTCACACAGAAAATGAAACATCATAATATATCACTAATACACCGAATGTAATCTTGGCTACACATGAACTGAATTACAAAACAGAACAGGGTCTCAAATTTAGAAAACCAACTTATGTTTGCTTAAGGGGAAAGGTGAGTTGGGGTGCTGCATAAAACCAGAGATAGAAATTAGCACAGATACCATTCCATACGTCAAATATGTAATAGTCAAGACCTACCCCTTGCTCAACGAAATGGGCTAAACACCCTATATTCAACGCCTAGGAATACACCTGACTAGTAAGAATCTTCAAACCCATGGATTTATATGTCTCCATAAGAGAATCAAGCATGTGTACAGCTGCATGAAGGCAGCAGAGAAAATCCGATAAATCCTATTATCAAAATGAATTACAAAAACAAAACACAATGACAGTGAAATAGAGAGCAATTCTTAAATAATTCATTCAGGGCTTGTGATGCAACCTGGATTTACCTCATCTAAACCCAGAGCTGAGTGAGACCTAAGGTTGGACACTTCGGGCTGATAGCATTGGTGAGGTTCGATGAGCAAATGCAGACCATTTGAAGTCATACTACATGGTACCCATTCCATGGGTCCCAACTCTCCAGGTTTAAGCGATTCTTCCTTCAGGTAAAGCATGCATGGGAAGCCCACAGTATGGTGCACCGTGTGACCGGGAAACATTTTCAAATGCATCTCAGTTTTCGTCCCCGTTTACTCGGGTTCACCATTCCAGACCCTTTACGAACACTCTCCCCACTTGGAGAGTCAGTGCCTTTAACCTCCTGTTGGGCACAGTTTGCAATTTCTGCACAAGATGAAAAGGAATAGGGAGAACCAATGAGAAACTAGCTGTAGGTGTCTGCACGGGCAAATTTAATGCTCATTTCGCACCAGGAAGAGGAATTAACCAAGGGCTCAACATGCCGTGCCTGAAACAGATTAGGGCCTGACAATCGTGCGGGTTTGCAGCCAGCTCACAAGATAGCGAGTTGAAGAAAGGAGCTCAGGGGCACTGTAACTCACAAACCTGCAGAGTAATAAATGACAGCTATCGTCCAAAAATATATTGAAGGAGGTCTGCAAAGACGACTTGTAAGCGGGACAGATTTGCAGGAAAACGATTTCAGGGGGTAGACGGGAATTGCATTTAAAGCATAGGAAAAGAGGCAGAACGTCGACAATGATGCTCTTGGCCAAAAAGGACGTATGCGTTTTTTCCTGAATATATTCAGGAAAAAACGCATACGCCCTTTTTGGCCAACCAAGCAAGCATGTTAAAGAAATCTGCACTACAATGAAGTCTCATTGCTCCCCGGGCAAAAGGGCCATATGAAAAAAGTGTAAAGTCCAGAAAGGCAGCACAGGCCATGGAGAACAGGGAGCCTTGTTATGCTGATGGGCGGGATGTAAATTGCCAACTGCCACTCTGGAAAAGTGTATGGTGTTTTCCGGAACACCTAAAAAACAAAGCAACGGAGCCTACGGCATTTCCTCTTATGGTCCTACAGTTTAGGGACATTAAAATGAAAAACACACAGCCACCCCAAAGTGTCGGATGGCTCTATTTACAAGAACCTCATCTACAGTACAAGGTAAATATCCCAGAATGTGAAAAATGGATAAAGAAGTTGTGGTATATACATACAATGGAATATCACTCAGCAATGAAATCTATGTCATCAGGCCCGTCGCGGCATAATGAGTGGATTCAGGTACGATGATTCTAAGTGAAATAAGTCACACAGAAAATGAAACATCATAAGATATCACTAATACACGGAATGTAAACTTGGCTACACATGAACTGAATTACAAAACAGAACAGGGTCTCAAATTTAGAAAACCAACTTATGCTTGCTTAAGGGGAAAGGTGAGTTGGCGTGCTGCATAAAACCAGAGATAGAAATTAGCACAGATAACTTTCCATAAGCCAAATATGTCATAGTCAAGACCCACCACTTGCTCAACGAAATGGACTAAACACCACATATTCAACACCTAGGAATACACCTGACTAGTAAGAATCTTCAAACCCATGGATTCATATGCCTCCGTAAGAGAATGAAGCGTGTGTACAGCGGCATGAATGCAGCAGAGAAAATCCGATAAATCCCATTGTCAAAATGAATTACAAAAACAAAACCCAAGGACAGTGAAATAGAGAGCAATTCTTAAATAATTCATTCAGTGCTTGTGATGCAACCTGGATTTACCACATATACACCCAGAGCTGAGTGAGACATAAGGTTGGACACTTTGGGCTGATAGCATTGGTGAGGTTCGATAAGAAAATGCAGACCCTTTGAAGTCATACTGCATGGTAGCCATTCCATGGGTCCCAACTGCCAGGTTTAAGGGATTCTTCCTTCAGCTAAAATATGCATGGGAAACCCACATTATGGTGCACCATGTGACGGGGAAACGTTTTCAAATGCATCTCAGTTTTCGTCTCGTTTTACTTGGGTACACCATTCCAGACCCTTTAATAACACTCTCCCCCTTGGAGAGTCTGTACATTTAACCTCCTGTTTGGCACAGTTTGCAATTTCTGCGCAAGATGAACAGGAATAGGGAGAACCAATGAGAGACTAGCTGTAGGTGTCTGCACGGGCAAATTTAATGCTCATTTTGCACCAGGAAGAGGAATTAACCAAAGGCTCAACATGCCGTGCCTGAACCAGATTAGGGCCTGACAATCGTGCGGGTTTGCATCCAGCTCACAAGATAGCGAGTTGAAGAAAGGAGCTCAGGGACACTGTAACTCACAAACCTGCAGAGTAATAAATGACAGCTATCGTCCAAAAATATATTGAAGGAGGTCTGCAAAGACGACTTGTAAGCGGGACAGATTTGCAGGAAAACGATTTCAGGGGGTAGACAGGAATTGCATTTAAAGCATAGGAAAAGAGGCAGAACGTCAACAATGATGCTCTTGGCCAAAAAGGGCGTATGCGTTTTTTTCCTGAATATATTCAGGAATAAACGCATACGCCCTTTTTGGCCAACCAAGCAAGCATGTTAAAAAAATCTGCACTACAATGAAGTCTCACTGCCCCCCGGTCAAAAGGGCCATCTGAAAAAAGTGTAAAATCCAGAAAGGCAGCACAGGCCATGGAGAACAGGGAGCCTTGTTATGCTGATGGGCGGGACGTAAATTGCCAACAGCCACTCTGGAGAAGTGTATGGTGTTTCCCGGAACACCGAAAAAACAAAGCTACGGAGCCTACGGCACTTCCACTTATGGTCCTATAGCTTAGGGAAATTAAAATCAAAAACACACAGCCACCCCAAAGTGTCGGACGGCTCTGTTTACAAGAACCTCGTCTACGGTACAAGTTAAATATCCCAGAATGTGAAAAATGGATAAAGAAGTTGTGGTACGTACGTACAATGGAATATCACTCAGCAATGAAATCTATGTCATCAGGCCCATCGCGGCATAATGAGTGGATTCAGGTACGATGATTCTAAGTGAAATAAGTCACACAGAAAATGAAACATCATAAGATATCACTAATACACGGAATGTAAACTTGGCTACACATGAACTGAATTGCAAAACAGAACAGGGTCTCAAATTTAGAAAACCAACTTATGCTTGCTTAAGGGGAAAGGTGAGTTGGGGTGCTGCATAAAACCAGAGATAGAAATTAGCACAGATACCTTTCCATAAGCCAAGTATGTAATAGTCAAGACCTACCCCTTGCTCAACGAAATGGACTAAACACCCCATATTCAACGCCTAGGAATACACCTGACTAGTAAGAATCTTCAAACCCATGGATTTATATGTCTCCGTAAGAGAATGAAGCGTGTGTACAGCGGCATGAATGCAGCAGAGAAAATCCGATAAATCCCATTATCAAAATGAATTACACAAACAAAACACAAGGACAGTGAAATAGAGAGCAATTCTTAAATAATTCATTCAGGGCTTGTGATGCAACCTGGATTTACCACATCTACACCCAGAGCTGAGTGAGACATAAGGTTGGGCACTTCGGGCTGATAGCATTGGTGAGGTTCGATGAGCAAATGCAGACCCTTTGAAGTCATACAGCATGGTACCCATTCCATGGGTCCCAACTCTCCAAGTTTAAGGGATTCTTCCTTCAGCTAAAACATGCATGGGAAACCCACAGTATGGTGCACCGTGTGACTGGCAAACGTTTTCAAATGCATCTCAGTTTTCGTCCCCTTTTACTCGGGTTCACCATTCCAGACCCTTTACGAACACTCTCCCCACTTGGAGAGTCAGTGCCTTTAACCTCCTGTTGGGCACAGTTTGCAATTTCTGCGCAAGATGAAAAGGAATAGGGAGAACCAATGAGAGACTAGCTCTAGGTGTCTGCATGGGCAAATTTAACGCTCATTTCCCACCAGGAAGAGGAATTAACCAAAGGCTCAGCATGCCGTGCCGGAACCAGATTAGGGCCTGAGGCAATCCTGTGGGTTTGCGGCCAGCTCACAAGATAGCGAGTTGAAGAAATGAGCTCAGGGGCACTGTAACTCACAAACCTGCAGAGTTATAAATGACAGCTATCGTCCAAAAATATATTGAAGGATGGCTGCGAAGACGACTTGAAAGTGGGGCAGAATTGCAGGAAAACGATTTCAGGGGGTAGACGGGAATTGCATTTAAAGCATAGGAAAAGAGGCAGAACGTCGACAATGATGCTCTTGGCCAAAAAGGGCGTATGCGTTTTTTCCTGAATATATTCAGGAAAAAACGCATACGCCCTTTTTGGCCAACCAAGCAAGCATGTTAAAGAAATCTGCACTACAATGAAGTCTCACTGCCCCCCGGTCAAAAGGGCCATCTGAAAAAAGTGTAAAATCCAGAAAGGCAGCACAGGCCATGGAGAACAGCGAGCCTTGTTATGCTGATGGGCGGGATGTAAATTGCCAACAGCCACTCTGGAGAAGTGTATGGTGTTTCCCGGAACATCTAAAAAACAAAGCAACGGAGCCTACGGCACTTCCCCTTATGGTCCTATAGCTTAGGAAAATTAAAATCAAAAACACACAGCCACCCAAAAGTCTCGGGCGGCTCTGTTCACAAGAACCTCGTCTACGGTACAAGTTAAATATCCCAGAATGTGAAAAATGGATAAAGAAGTTGTGGTACGTACGTACAGTGGAATATCACACAGCAATGAAATCTATGTCATCAGGCCCGTCGCGGCATAATGAGTGGATTCAGGTACGATGATTCTAAGTGAAATAAGTCACACAGAAAATGAAACATCATAAGATATCACTAATACACGGAATGTAAACTTGGCTACACATTAACTGAATTACAAAACAGAACAGGGTCTCAAATTTAGAAAACCAACTTATGCTTGCTTAAGGGGAAAGGTGAGTTGGGGTGCTGCATAAAACCAGAGATAGAAATTAGCACAGATACCTTTCCATAAGCCAAATATGTAATAGTCAAGACCTACCCCTTGCTCAACGAAATGGACTAAACACCCCATATTCAACGCCTAGGAATACACCTGACTAGTAAGAATCTTCAAACCCATGGATTTATATGTCTCCGTAAGAGAATGAAGCGTGTGTACAGCGGCATGAATGCAGCAGAGAAAATCCGATAAATCCCATTATCAAAATGAATTACACAAACAAAACCCAAGGACAGTGAAATAGAGAGCAATTCTTAAATAATTCATTCAGGGCTTGTGATGCAACCTGGATTTACCACATCTACACCCAGAGCTGAGTGAGACATAAGGTTGGGCACTTCGGGCTGATAGCATTGGTGAGGTTCGATGAGCAAATGCAGACCCTTTGAAGTCATACAGCATGGTACCCATTCCATGGGTCCCAACTCTCCAAGTTTAAGGGATTCTTCCTTCAGCTAAAACATGCATGGGAAACCCATAGTATGGTGCACCGTGTGACTGGCAAACGTTTTCAAATGCATCTCAGTTTTCGTCCCCTTTTACTCGGGTTCACAATTCCAGACCATTTACGAACACTCTCCCCACTTGGAGAGTCAGTGCCTTTAACCTCCTGTTGGGCACAGTTTGCAATTTCTGCGCAAGATGAAAAGGAATAGGGAGAACCAATGAGAGACTAGCTGTGTGGTGTTTGCACGGGCAAATTTAATGCTCATTTCGCACCAGGAAGAGGAATTAACCAAAGGCTCAACATGCCGTGCCTGAAACAGATTAGGGCCTGACAATCGTGCGGGTTTGCAGCCAGCTCACAAGATAGCGAGTTGAAGAAAGGAGCTCAGGGGCACTGTAACTCACAAACCTGCAGAGTAATAAATGACAGCTATCGTCCAAAAATATATTGAAGGAGGTCTGCAAAGACGACTTGTAAGCGGGACAGATTTGCAGGAAAACGATTTCAGGGGGTAGACGGGAATTGCATTTAAAGCATAGGAAAAGAGGCAGAACGTCGACAATGATGCTCTTGGCCAAAAAGGGCGTATGCGTTTTTTCCTGAATATATTCAGGAAAAAACGCATACGCCCTTTTTGGCCAACCAAGCAAGCATGTTAAAGAAATCTGCACTACAATGAAGTCTCACTGCCCCCCGGTCAAAAGGGCCATCTGAAAAAAGTGTAAAATCCAGAAAGGCAGCACAGGCCATGGAGAACAGCGAGCCTTGTTATGCTGATGGGCGGGATGTAAATTGCCAACAGCCACTCTGGAGAAGTGTATGGTGTTTCCCGGAACATCTAAAAAACAAAGCAACGGAGCCTACGGCACTTCCCCTTATGGTCCTATAGCTTAGGAAAATTAAAATCAAAAACACACAGCCACCCAAAAGTCTCGGGCGGCTCTGTTCACAAGAACCTCGTCTACGGTACAAGTTAAATATCCCAGAATGTGAAAAATGGATAAAGAAGTTGTGGTACGTACGTACAGTGGAATATCACACAGCAATGAAATCTATGTCATCAGGCCCGTCGCGGCATAATGAGTGGATTCAGGTACGATGATTCTAAGTGAAATAAGTCACACAGAAAATGAAACATCATAAGATATCACTAATACACGGAATGTAAACTTGGCTACACATTAACTGAATTACAAAACAGAACAGGGTCTCAAATTTAGAAAACCAACTTATGCTTGCTTAAGGGGAAAGGTGAGTTGGGGTGCTGCATAAAACCAGAGATAGAAATTAGCACAGATACCTTTCCATAAGCCAAATATGTAATAGTCAAGACCTACCCCTTGCTCAACGAAATGGACTAAACACCCCATATTCAACGCCTAGGAATACACCTGACTAGTAAGAATCTTCAAACCCATGGATTTATATGTCTCCGTAAGAGAATGAAGCGTGTGTACAGCGGCATGAATGCAGCAGAGAAAATCCGATAAATCCCATTATCAAAATGAATTACACAAACAAAACCCAAGGACAGTGAAATAGAGAGCAATTCTTAAATAATTCATTCAGGGCTTGTGATGCAACCTGGATTTACCACATCTACACCCAGAGCTGAGTGAGACATAAGGTTGGGCACTTCGGGCTGATAGCATTGGTGAGGTTCGATGAGCAAATGCAGACCCTTTGAAGTCATACAGCATGGTACCCATTCCATGGGTCCCAACTCTCCAAGTTTAAGGGATTCTTCCTTCAGCTAAATCATGCATGGGAAACCCATAGTATGGTGCACCGTGTGACTGGCAAACGTTTTCAAATGCATCTCAGTTTTCGTCCCCTTTTACTCGGGTTCACAATTCCAGACCATTTACGAACACTCTCCCCACTTGGAGAGTCAGTGCCTTTAACCTCCTGTTGGGCACAGTTTGCAATTTCTGCGCAAGATGAAAAGGAATAGGGAGAACCAATGAGAGACTAGCTGTGTGGTGTTTGCACGGGCAAATTTAATGCTCATTTCGCACCAGGAAGAGGAATTAACCAAAGGCTCAACATGCCGTGCCTGAAACAGATTAGGGCCTGACAATCGTGCGGGATTGCAGCCAGCTCACAAGATAGCGAGTTGAAGAAAGGAGCTCAGGGGCACTGTAACTCACAAACCTGCAGAGTAATAAATGACAGCTATCGTCCAAAAATATATTGAAGGATGTCTGCAAAGACGACTTGTAAGCGGGACAGATTTGCAGGAAAACGATTTCAGGGGGTAGACGGGAATTGCATTTAAAGCATAGGAAAAGAGGCACAACGTCAACAATGATGCTCTTGGCCAAAAAGGACGTATGCGTTTTTTCCTGAATATATTCAGGAAAAAACGCATACGCCCTTTTTGGCCAACCAAGCAAGCATGTTAAAGAAATCTGCACTACAATGAAGTCTCATTGCTACCCGGGCAAAAGGGCCATATGAAAAAAGTGTAAAGTCCAGAAAGGCAGCACAGGCAATGGAGAACAGGGAGCCTTGTTATGCTGATGGGCGGGATGTAAATTGCCAACAGCCACTCTGGAAAAGTGTATGGTGTTTTCCGGAACACCTAAAAAACAAAGCAACGGAGCCTACGGCATTTCCACTTATGGTCCTACAGTTTAGGGACATTAAAATGAAAAACACACAGCCACCCCAAAGTGTCGGATGGCTCTATTTACAAGAACCTCGTCTACAGTACAAGGTAAATATCCCAGAATGTGAAAAATGGATAAAGAAGTTGTGGTATATACGTACAATGGAATATCACTCAGCAATGAAATCTATGTCATCAGGCCCGTCGCGGCATAATGAGTGGATTCAGGTACGATGATTCTAAGTGAAATAAGTCACACAGAAAATGAAACATCATAAGATATCACTAATAAACGGAATGTAAACTTGGCTACACATGAACTGAATTACAAAACAGAACAGGGTCTCAAATTTAGAAAACCAACTTATGCTTGCTTAAGGGGAAAGGTGAGTTGGCGTGCTGCATAAAACCAGAGATAGAAATTAACACAGATAACTTTCCATAAGCCAAATATGTCATAGTCAAGACCCACCACTTGCTCAACGAAATGGACTAAACACCACATATTCAACACCTAGGAATACACCTGACTAGTAAGAATCTTCAAACCCATGGATTCATATGCCTCCGTAAGAGAATGAAGCGTGTGTACAGCGGCATGAATGCAGCAGAGAAAATCCGATAAATCCCATTGTCAAAATGAATTACAAAAACAAAACCCAAGGACAGTGAAATAGAGAGCAATTCTTAAATAATTCATTCAGTGCTTGTGATGAAACCTGGATTTACCACATATACACCCAGAGCTGAGTGAGACATAAGGTTGGACACTTTGGGCTGATAGCATTGGTGAGGTTCGATAAGCAAATGCAGACCCTTTGAAGTCATACTGCATGGTAGCCATTCCATGGGTCCCAACTGCCAGGTTTAAGGGATTCTTCCTTCAGCTAAAATATGCATGGGAAACCCACATTATGGTGCACCATGTGACGGGGAAACGTTTTCAAATGCATCTCAGTTTTCGTCTCGTTTTACTTGGGTACACCATTCCAGACCCTTTAATAACACTCTCCCCCTTGGAGAGTCTGTACTTTTAACCTCCTGTTTGGCACAGTTTGCAATTTCTGCGCAAGATGAACAGGAATAGGGAGAACCAATGAGAGACTAGCTGTAGGTGTCTGCACGGGCAAATTTAATGCTCATTTCGCACCAGGAAGAGGAATTAACCAAAGGCTCAACATGCCATGCCTGAACCAGATTAGGGCCTGACAACCGTGCAGGTTTGCATCCAGCTCACAAGATAGCGAGTTGAAGAAATAAGCTCAGGGGCACTGTAACTCACAAACCTGCAGAGTTATAAATGACAGCTATCGTCCAAAAATATATTGAAGGAAGACTGCGAAGACGACTTGAAAGTGGGGCAGAATTGCAGGAAAATGATTTCAGGGGGTAGACGGGAATTGCATTTAAAGCATAGGAAAAGAGGCAGAAGGTCGACAATGATGCTCTTGGCCAAAAAGGGCGTATGTGTTTTTTCCTGAATATATTCAGGAAAAAACGCATACGCCCTTTTTGGCCAACCAAGCAAGCATGTTCAAGAAATCTGCACTACAATGAAGTCTCACTGTCCCCCGGTCAAAAGGGACATCTGAAAAATGTGTAAAATCCAGAAAGGCAGCACAGGCCATGGAGAACAGCGAGCCTTGTTATGCTGATGGGCAGGATGTAAATTGCGAACTGCCACTCTGGAGAAGTGTATGGTGTTTCCCGGAACATCTAAAAAACAAAGCAACGGAGCCTACAGCACTTCCCCTTATGGTCCTATAGCTTAGGAAAATTATAAATCAAAAACACACAGCCACCCAAACGTCTCGGGCGCCTCTGTTTACAAGAACCTCGTCTACGGTACAAGTTAAATATCCCAGAATGTGAAAAATGGATAAAGAAGTTGTGGTACGTATGTACAGTGGAATATCACACAGCAATGAAATCTATGTCATCAGGCCCGTCGCGGCATAATGAGTGGATTCAGGTACGATGATTCTAAGTGAAATAAGTCACACAGGAAATGAAACATCATAAGATATCACTAATACACGGAATGAAAACTTGGCTACACATGAACTGAATTACAAAACAGAACAGGGTCTCAAATTTAGAAAACCAACTTATGCTTGCTTAAGGGGAAAGGTGAGTTGGGGTACTGCATAAAACCAGAGATAGAAATTAGCACAGATACCTTTCCATAAGCCAAATATGTAATAGTCAAGACCTACCCCTTGCTCAACGAAATGGACTAAACACCCCATATTCAACGCCTAGGAATACACCTGACTAGTAAGAATCTTCAAACCCATGGATTTATATGTCTCCGTAAGAGAATGAAGCGTGTGTACAGCGGCATGAATGCAGCAGAGAAAATCCGATAAATCCCATTATCAAAATGAATTACACAAACAAAACCCAAGGACAGTGAAATAGAGAGCAATTCTTAAATAATTCATTCAGGGCTTGTGATGTAACCTGGATTTACCACATCTACACCCAGAGCTGAGTGAGACATAAGGTTGTGCACTTCGGGCTGATAGCATTGGTGAGGTTCGATGAGCAAATGCAGACCCTTTGAAGTCATACAGCATGGTACCCATTCCATGGGTCCCAACTCTCCAAGTTTAAGGGATTCTTCCTTCAGCTAAAACATGCATGGGAAACCCACAGTATGGTGCACCGTGTGACTGGCAAACGTTTTCAAATGCATCTCAGTTTTCGTCCCCTTTTACTCGGGTTCACCATTCCAGAACCTTTACTAACACTCTCCCCACTTGGAGAGTCAGTGCCTTTAACCTCCTGTTTGGCACAGTTTGCAATTTCTGCGCAAGTTGAACAGGAATAGGGAGAACCAATGAGAGACTAGCAGTAAGTGTCTGCACGGGCAAATTTAATGCTCAATTCCCACCAGGAAGAGGAATTAACCAAAGGATCAGCATGCCGTGCCGGAACCAGATTAGGGCCTGAAGCAATCCTGCGGGTTTGCGCCCAGCTCACAAGTTGCGAGTTGAAGAAAGGAGCTCAGGGGCACTGTAACTCACAAACCTGCAGAGTTATAAATGACAGCTATCGTCCAAAAATATATTGAAGGAAGGCTGCGAAGACGACTTGTAAGCGGGGCAGAATTGCAGGAAAACGATTTCAGGGGGTAGACGGGAATTGCATTTAAAGCATAGGAAAAGATGCAGAACGTCGACAATGATGCTCTTGGCCAAAAAGTGTGTATGCGTTTTTTCCTGAATTTATTCAGGAAAAAAAGCATATGCACTTTTTGGCCAACCAAGCAAGCATGTTAAAGAAATCTGCACTACAATGAAGTCTCATTGCCCCCCGGGCAAAAGGGCCATCTGCAAAAAGTGTAAAGTCCAGAAAGGCAGCACAGGCAATGGAGAACAGGGAGCCTTGTTATGCTGATGGGCGGGATGTAAATTGCCAACAGCCACTCTGAAGAAGTGTTTGGTGTTTTCCGGAACACCTAAAAAACAGAGCAACGGAGCCTACGGCATTTCTACTTATGGTCCTATAGTTTAGGGACATTAAAATAAAAAACACACAGCCACCCCAAAGTGTCAGACGGCTCTATTTACAAGAACCTCGTCTACGGTACAAGGTAAATATCCCAGAATGTGAAAAATGGATAAAGAAGTTGTGGTACGTACATACAATGGAATATCACTCAGCAATGAAATCTATGTCATCAGGCCCGTCGCGGCATAATGAGTGGATTCAGGTACGATGATTCTAAGTGAAATAAGTCACACAGAAAATGAAACATCATAAGATATCACTAATACACGGAATGTAAACTTGGCTACACATGAACTGAATTACAAAACAGAACAGGGTCTCAAATTTAGAAAACCAACATATGCATGCTTAAGGGGAAAGGTGAGTTCGCGTGCTGCATAAAACCAGAGATAGAAATTAGCACAGATAACTTTCCATAAGCCAAATATGTCATAGTCAAGACCCACCACTTGCTCAACGAAATGGACTAAACACCACATATTCAACACCTAGGAATACACCTGACTAGTAAGAATCTTCACACCCATGGATTCATATGCCTCCGTAAGAGAATGAAGTGTGTGTACAGCGGCATGAATGCAGCAGAGAAAATCCGATAAATCCAATTGTCAAAATGAATTACAAAAACAAAACACAAGGACAGTGAAATAGAGAGCAATTCTTAAATAATTCATTCAGGGCTTGTGATGCAACCTGGATTTACCACATATACACCCAGAGCTGAGTGAGACATAAGGTTGGACACTTTGGGCTGATAGCATTGTTGAGGTTCGATAAGCAAATGCAGACCCTATGAAGTCATACTGCATGGTAGCCATTCCATGGGTCCCAACTCTCCAGGTTTAAGGGATTCTTCCTTCAGCTAAAACATGCATGGGAAACACACATTATGGTGCACCATGTGACGGGGAAACGTTTTCAAATGCATCTCAGTTTTCGTCTCGTTTTACTTGGGTACACCATTCCAGACCCTTTAATAACACTCTCCCCACTGGGAGAGTCTGTACCTTTAACCTCCGATTTGGCACAGTTTGCAATTTCTGCGCAAGATGTACAAAAATAGGGAGAACCAATGAGAGACTAGGTGTAGGTGTCTGCACGGGCAAATTTAATGCTCATTTCCCACCAGGAAGAGGAATTAACCAAAGGCTCAGCATGCCGTGCCGGAACCAGTTTAAGGCCTGAAGCAATCCAGCAGTTTTGCGGCCAACTTACAATAAAGCAAGTTGAAGAAAGGAGCTCAGGGACACTGTAACTCACAAACCTGCAGAGTTATAAATGACAGCTATCGTCCAAAAATATATTGAAGGAAGGCTGCGAAGAGGACTTGAAAGCGGGGCAGAACTGCAGGAAAACGATTTCAGGGGCTAGACTGGAATTGCATTTAAAGCATAGGAAAAGAGGCAGAACGTCGACAATGATGCACTTGGCCAAAAAGGGCGTATGCGTGTTTTCCTGAATATATTCAGAAAACACGCATACGCCCTTTTTGGCCAACCAAGCATGCATGTTAAAGAATTCTGCACTAAAATGAAGTCCCACTGCCCCTCGGTCAAAAGGGCCATCTGAAAAAAGTGTAAAATCCAGAAATGTAGCACAGGCCATGGAGAACAGGGAGCCTTGTTATGCTGATGGGTGGGATGTAAATTTCCAAGAGCCACTCTGGAGAAGTGCATGGTTTTTCCTGAAACACCTAAAAAACAAAGCAACGGAGCCTACGGCACTTCCACTTATGGTCCTATAGATTAGGGAAATTAAAATCAAAAACACACAGCCACCCCAAAGTTTCAGACGGCTCTGTTTACAAGAACCTCGTCTACGGTACAAGTTAAATATCCCAGAAAGCGAAAAATGGATAAAGAAGTTGTGGTACGTACGTATAATGGAATATCACTCACCAATGAAATCTATGTCATCAGGCCCGTCGTGGCATAATGAGTGGATTGAGGTACGATGATTCTAAGTGAAATATGTCACACAGAAAATGAAACATCATAAGATATCACTAATACACGGAATGGAATCTTGGCTACACATGAACTGAATTACAAAACAGAACAGGGTCTCAAGTTGAGAAAACCAACTTACGTTTGCTTAAGGGGAAAGGTGAGTTGGGGTGCTGCATAAAACCAGAGATAGAAATTAGCACAGATACCATTCCATAAGTCAAATATGTAATAGTCAAGACCTACCCCTTGCTCAACGAAATGGGCTAAACACCCTATATTCAACGCCTAGGAATACACCTGACTAGTAAGAATCTTCAAACCCATGGATTTATATGTCTCCATAAGAGAATCAAGCGTGTGTACAGCTGCATGAAGGCAGCAGAGAAAATCCGATAAATCCCATTATCAAAATGAATTAAAAAAACAAAACACAATGACAGTGAAATAGAGAGCAATTCTTAAATAATTCATTCAGGGCTTGTGATGCAACCTGTATTTACCTCATCTACACCCAGAGCTGAGTGAGACATAAGATTGGACACTTCGGGCTGATAGCATTGGTGAGGTTCGATGAGCAAATGCAGACCCTTTGAAGTCATACTGCATGGTACCCATTCCATGGGTCCCAACTCTCCAGGTTTAAGCGATTCTTCCTTCAGTTAAAACATGCATGGGAAACCCACAGTATGGTGCACCGTGTGACCGGGAAACGTTTTCAAATGCATCTCAGTTTTCGTCGACTTTTACACGGGTACACAATTCCAGACCCTTTACTAACACTCTCCCCACTTGGAGAGTCAGTGCCTTTAACCTGCTGTTTGGCACAGTTTGCAATTTCTGCGCAAGATGAACAGGAATAGGGAGATCCAATGAGAGACTAGCTGTAGGTTTCTGCACCGGCAAATTTAAGGCTCATTTCACACCAGGAAGAGGAATTAACCAAATGCTCAGCATTTCATGCCGCAAAAAGATTAGGGCCTGAAGCAATCCTGCGGTTTTGGGGCCAGCTCACAAGAAAGCGATTTGTAGAAAGGAGCTCAGGGGCACTGTAATTCACAAACCTGCAGAGTTATAAATGGCAGCTACCGTCCAAAAATATATTGAAGGAAGGCTGCGAAGAGGACTTGAAATCGGGGCAGAATTGCAGGAAAACGATTTCAGCGGGTAGACGGGAATTGCATTTAAAGCATAGGAAAAGAGGCAGAACGTCCAAAATGATGCACTTGGCCAAAAAGGGCGTATGCGTTTTTTCCTGAATATATTCAGGAAAAAACGCATACGCCCTTTCTGGCCAACCAAGAAAGCATGTTAAAGATATCTGCACTACAATGAAGTCTCACTGCCCCCCGGTCAAAAGGGCCATCTGAAAAAAGTGTAAAATCCAGAAAGGCAGCACAGGCCATGGAGAACAGGGAGCCTTGTTATGCTGATCGGCGGGATGTAAATTGCCAAAAGCCACTCTGGAGAAGTGTATGGTGTTTCCCGGAACACCGAAAAAACAAAGCTACGGAGCCTCTGGCACTTGCACTTATGGTCCTATAGTTTAGGGAAATTAAAATAAAAAACACACAGCCACCCCAAAGTGTCGGACGGCTCTGTTTACAAGAACCTCGTCTACGGTACAAGTTAAATATCCCAGAATGTGAAAAATGGATAAAGAAGTTGTGGTACGTACGTACAATGGAATATCACTCAGCAATGAAATCTATGTCATCAGGCCCGTCGCGGCATAATGAGTGGATTCAGGTACGATGATTCTAAGTGAAATAAGTCACACAGAAAATGAAACATCATAAGATATCACTAATACACGGAATGTAAACTTGGCTACACATGAACTGAATTACAAAACAGAACAGGGTCTCAAATTTAGAAAACCAACTTATGCTTGCTTAAGGGGAAAGGTGAGTTGGGGTGCTGCATAAAACCAGAGATAGAAATTAGCACAGATACCTTTCCATAAGCCAAATATGTAATAGTCAAGACCTACCCTTTGCTCAACAAAATGGACTAAACACCCCATGTTCAACGCCTAGGAATACACCTGACTAGTAAGAATCTTCAAACCCATGGATTTATATGTCTCCGTAAGAGAATGAAGCGTGTGTACAGCGGCATGAATGCAGCAGAGAAAATCCGATAAATCCCATTATCAAAATGAATTACACAAACAAAACCCAAGGACAGTGAAATAGAGAGCAATTCTTAAATAATTCATTCAGGGCTTGTGATGCAACCTGGATTTACCACATCTACACCCAGAGCTGAGTGAGACATAAGGTTGGGCACTTCGGGCTGATAGCATTGGTGAGGTTCGATGAGCAAATGCAGACCCTTTGAAGTCATACAGCATGGTACCCATTCCATGGGTCCCAACGCTCCAAGTTTAAGGGATTCTTCCTTCAGCTAAAACATGCATGGGAAACCCACAGTATGGTGCACCGTGTGACTGGCAAACGTTTTCAAATGCATCTCAGTTTTCGTCCCCTTTTACTCGGGTTCACCATTCCAGACGCCTTACGAACACTCTCCCCACTTGGAGAGTCAGTGCCTTTAACCTCCTGTTGGGCACAGTTTGCAATTTCTGCGCAAGATGAAAAGGAATAAGGAGAACGAATGAGAGACTAGCTCTAGGTGTCTGCACGGGCAAATTTAACGCTCATTTCCCACCAGGAAGAGGAGTTAACCAAAGGCTCAGCATGCCGTGCCGGAACCAGACTAGGGCCTGAGGCAATCCTGTGGGTTTGCGGCCAGCTCACAAGATAGCGAGTTGAAGAAAGGAGCTCAGGGGCACTGTAACTCACAAACCTGCAGAGTTATAAATGACAGCTATCGTCCAAAAATATATTGAAGGAAGGCTGCGAAGACGACTTGTAAGCGGGACAGATTTGCAGGAAAACGATTTCAGGGGGTAGACGGGAATTGCATTTAAAGCATAGGAAAAGAGGCAGAACGTCGACAATGATGCTCTTGGCCAAAAAGGGCGTATGCGTTTTTTCCTGAATATATTCAGGAAAAAACGCATACGCCCTTTTTGGCCGACCAAGCAAGCATGTTAAAGAAATCTGCACTACAATGAGGTCTCACTGCCCCCCGGTCAAAAGGGCCATCTGAAGAAAGTGTAAAATCCAGAAAGGCAGCACAGGCCATGGAGAACAGGGAGCCTTGTTATGCTGATGGGCGGGATGTAAATTGCCAACAGCCAGTCTGGAAAAATGTATGGTGTTTCCCGGAACATCTAAAAAACAAAGCAACGGAGCCTATGGCACTTCCCCTTATGGTCCTATAGCTTAGGAAAATTAAAATCAAAAACACACAGCCACCCAAAAGTGTCGGACGGCTCTGTTTACAAGAACCTCGTCTAAGGTACAAGTTAAATATCCCAGAATGTGAAAAATGGATAAAGAAGTTGTGGTACGTACGTACAATGGAATATCACTCAGCAATGAAATCTATGTCATCAGGCCCGTCGAGGCATAATGAGTGGATTCAGGTACGATGATTCTAAGTGAAATAAGTCACACAGAAAATGAAACATCATAAGATATCACTAATACACGGAATGTAAACTTGGCTACACATGAACTGAATTACAAAACAGAACAGGGTCTCAAATTTAGAAAACCAACTTATGCTTGCTTAAGGGGAAAGGTGAGTTGGGGTGCTGCATAAAACCAGAGATAGAAATTAGCACAGATACCTTTCCATAAGCCAAATATGTAATAGTCAAGACCTACCCCTTGCTCAACGAAATGGACTAAACACCCCATATTCAACGCCTAGGAATACACCTGACTAGTAAGAATCTTCAAACCCATGGATTTATATGTCTCCGTAAGAGAATGAAGCGTGTGTACAGTGGCATGAAGGCAGCAGAGAAAATCCGATAAATCCCATTATCAAAATGAATTACACAAACAAAACACAAGGACAGTGAAATAGAGAGCAATTCTTAAATAATTCATTCAGGGCTTGTGATGCAACCTGGATTTACCACATCTACACCCAGAGCTGAGTGAGACATAAGGTTGGGCACTTCGGGCTGATAGCATTGGTGAGGTTCGATGAGCAAATGCAGACCCTTTGAAGTCATACAGCATGGTACCCATTCCATGGGTCCCAACTCTCCAAGTTTAAGGGATTCTTCCTTCAGCTAAAACATGCATGGGAAACCCACAGTATGGTGCACCGTGTGACTGGCAAACGTTTTCAAATGCATCTCAGTTTTCGTCCCCTTTTACTCGGGTTCACCATTCCAGACCCTTTACGAACACTCTCCCCACTTGGAGAGTCAGTGCCTTTAACCTCCTGTTGGGCACAGTTTGCAATTTCTGCGCAAGATGAAAAGGAATAGGGAGAACGAATGAGAGACTAGCTCTAGGTGTCTGCACGGGCAAATTTAACGCTCATTTCCCACCAGGAAGAGGAATTAACCAAAGGCTCAGCATGCCGTGCCGGAACCAGATTAGGGCCTGAGGCAATCCTGTGGGTTTGCGGCCAGCTCACAAGATAGCGAGTTGAAGAAATGAGCTCAGGGGCACTGTAACTCACAAACCTGCAGAGTTATAAATGACAGCTATCGTCCAAAAATATATTGAAGGAAGGCTGTGAAGACGACTTGTAAGTGGGGCAGAATTGCAGGAAAACGATTTCAGGGGGTACACGGGAATTGCATTTAAAGCATAGGAAAAGAGGCAGAACGTTGACAATGATGCTCTTGGCCAAAAAGGGCGTATGCGTTTTTTCCTGAATATATTCAGGAAAAAACGCATACGCCCTTTTTGGCCAACCAAGCAAGCATGTTAAAGAAATCTGCACTACAATGAAGTCTCACTGCCCCCCGGTCAAAAGGGCCATCTGAAAAAAGTGTAAAATCCAGAAAGGCAGCACAGGCCATGGAGAACAGCGAGCCTTGTTATGCTGATGGGCGGGATGTAAATTGCCAACAGCCAGTCTGGAAAAATGTATGGTGTTTCCCGGAACATCTAAAAAACAAAGCAATGGAGCCTATGGCACTTCCCCTTATGGTCCTATAGCTTAGGAAAATTAAAATCAAAAACACACAGCCACCCAAAAGTGTCGGACGGCTCTGTTTACAAGAACCTCGTCTACGGTACATGTTAAATATCCCAGAATGTGAAAAATGGATAAAGAAGTTGTGGTACGCACGTACAATGGAATATCACTCAGCAATGAAATCTATGTCATCAGGCCCGTCGCGGCATAATGAGTGGATTCAGGTACGATGATTCTAAGTGAAATAAGTCACACAGAAAATGAAACATCATAAGATATCACTAATACACGGAATGTAAACTTGGCTACACATGAACTGAATTACAAAACAGAACAGGGTCTCAAATTTAGAAAACCAACTTATGCTTGCTTAAGGGGAAAGGTGAGTTGGGGTGCTGCATAAAACCAGAGATAGAAATTAGCACAGATACCTTTCCATAAGCCAAATATGTAATAGTCAAGACCTACCCCTTGCTCAACGAAATGGACTAAACACCCCATATTCAACGCCTAAGAATACACATGACTAGTAAGAATCTTCAAACCCATGGATTTATATGTCTCAGTAAGAGAAAGAAGCCCTTGTACAGTAGTATGAATGCAGCAGAGAAAATCCGATAAATCCCATTATCAAAATGAATTACAAAAACAAAACACAAGGACAGTGAAATAGAGAGCAATTCTTAAATAATTCATTCAGGGCTTGTGAAGCAACCTGGATTTACCTCATCTAAACTCAGAGCTGAGTGAGACATAAGGTTGGACACTTCGGGCTGATAGCATTGGTGAGGTTCGATGAGCAAATGCAGACCATTAGAAGTCATATTGCATGGTACCCATTCCATGGGTCCCAACTCTCCAGGTTTAAGCGATTCTTCCTTCAGCTAAAGCATGCATGGGAAACCCACAGTATGGTGCACCGTGTGACCGGGAAACGTTTTCACATGCATCTCAGTTTTTGTCCTCTTTTACTCGGGTTCACCATTCCAGACCCTTTACTAACACTCTCCGCACTTGGAGAGTCAGTGCCTTTAACCTCCTGTTTGGCACAGTTTGCAATTTCTGCGCAAGATGAACAGGAATAGGGAGAACCAATGAGAGACTAGCTGTAGGTGTCTGCATGGGCAAATTTAACGCTCATTTCCAACCAGGAAGAGGAATTAACCAAAGGCTCAGCATGCCGTGCCTGAACCAGATTAAGGCCTGAAGGAATCCTGCGGCTTTTCGGCCAGCTCAAAAGAAAGCAATTTGAAGAACGGAGCTCAGGGGCACTGTAATTCACAAACCTGCAAAGTTATAAATGACAGCTATCGTCCAAAAATATATTGAAGGAAGGCTGCTAAGAGGACTTGAAAGCGGGGCAGAATTCCAGGAAAACGATTTCAGGGGGTAGACTGGAATTGCATTTAAAGCATAGGAAAAGAGGCAGAACGTCGACAATGATGCTCTTGGCCAAAAAGGGCGTATGCGTTTTTTCCTGAATATATTCAGGAAAAAACGCATACGCCCTTTTTGGCCAACCAAGCAAGCATGTTAAAGAAATCTGCACTACAATGAAGTCTCACTGCCCCCCGGTCAAAAGGGCCATCTGAAAAAAGTGTAAAATCCAGAAATGCAGGACAAGTCATGGAGAACAGGGAGCCTTGTTATGCTGATGGTCAGGATGTAATTTGCCAACAGCCACTCTGGAGAAGTGTATGGTGTTTCCTGAAACACGTAGGAAACAAAGCAACACAGCCTATGGCACTTCCACATATGGTCCTATAGCATAGGGAAATTAAAATAAAACACACACAGCCACCCCAAAGTTTGGGACGGCTCTATTTACAAGAACCTCGTCTACGGTACAAGTTAAATATCCGAGAAAGCAAAAAATGGATAAAGAAGTTGTGGTACGTACGTACAATGCAATATCACTCAGCAATTAAATCTACGTCACCTGGCCCGTAGAGGCATAATGAGTGGATTCAGGTAGGATGATTCTACGAGAGATAAGTCACACAGAAAAAGAAACATTATAAGATATCACTAATACACGGAATGTAAACTTGGCTACACATGAACTGAATTACAAAACAGAACAGGGTCTCAAATTCAGAAAACCAACTTATGCTTGCTTATGGGGAAAGGTGAGTTGGGGTGCTGCATAAAACCAGAGATAGAAATTAGCACAGATACCTTTCCATAAGCCAAATATATAATAGACAAGACCTACTCCTTGCTAAACGAAATGGGCTCAACACCCCATATTCAACGCCTGGGAATATACCTGACAAGTAAGAATCTTAAAACCCATGGATTTATATGTCTCCATAAGGAAATCAAGCATGTGTACAGCAGCCTAAACGCAGCAGTGAAAATCCGATAAATCCCATTATCAAAATAAATTTCAAAAACAAAACACAATGACAGTGAAATAGAGAGCAATTCTTAAATAATTCATTCAGGGCTTGTGATGCAACCTGGAATTACCACATCTACACCCAGAGCTGGGTGAGACATAAGGCTGGACAGTTCGGGCTGATAACATTGGTGAGGTTCAGTGAGCAAACGCAGACCCTTTGAAGTCACACTGCATGGTACCCATTCCATGGGTCCCAACTCTCCAGGTTTAAGGGATTCTTCCTTCAGCTAAAACATGCATGGGAAACCCAGAGTATGGTCCACCGTGTGATTGGGAAACGTTTTCAAATGCATCTCAGGTTTCGTCCCCTGGTACTCGGGCTCACGGTTCCAGACGCTTTACTAACACTCTCCCCACTTGGAGAGTCAGTGCCTTTAACCTCCTGTTTGGCACAGTTTGCAATTTCTGTGCAAGATGAACAGGAATAGGGAGAACCAATGAGAGACTAGCTGTAGGTGTCTGCACGGGCAAATGGAACGCTCATTTCCCACCAGGAAGAGTAATTAACCAAAGGCTCAGCATGCCCTGCCCGAGCCAGATTAGGGCCTGAACCAATCCAGCGGTTTTGCGGCCAGCTCACAAGAAAGCGAGTTGAAGAAAGGAGCTCAGGGGCACTGTAATTCACAAACCTGCAGAGTTATGAATGACAGCTATCGTCCAAAAATGTATTGAAGTAAGTCTTCGAAGAGGACTTGAAAGTGGGGCAGAATTTCAGGAAAACGATTTCAGGGGGTAGACTGGAATTGCACTTAAAGCATAGGAAAAGAGGCCGAATGTCGACAATGATGCACTTGGCCAAAAAGGGCGTATGCGTTTTTTCCTGAATATATTCAGGAAAAAATGCATATGCCCTTTTTGGCCAACCAAGCAAGCCTGTAAAGAAATCTGCACTACAATGAAGTCTCACTGCCCCCAGGTCACAAGGGCTATCTGAAAAAAGTGTAAAATCCAGAAAGGCAGGACAGGTCATGGAGAACAGGGAGCCTTGTTATGCTGATGGGCGGGATGTAAATTGCCAACAGCCACTCTGGAGAAGTGTATGGTTTTTCCTGAAACACGTAGGAAACAAAGCAACACAGCCTATGGCACTTTCACTTATGGTCCTGTAGCTTAGGGAAATTAAAATCAAAAACACACAGCCACCCCAAAGTTTGGGACGGCTCTGTTTACAAGAACCTCGTCTACGGTACAAGTTAAATATCCGAGAAAGCAAAAAATGGATAAAGAAGTTGTGGTACGTACGTACAATGGAATATCACGCAGCAATGAAATCTATGTCATCAGGCCCGTAGCGGCATAATGAGTGGATTCAGGTACGATGATTCTACGAGAAATAAGTCACACAGAAAAAGAAACATCATAAGATATCACTAATACACGGAATGTAAACTTGGCTACACATGAACTGAATTACAAAACAGAACAGGGTCTCAAATTTAGAAAACCAACTTATGCTTGCCTATGGGGAAAGGTGAGTTGGGGTGCTGCATATAACCAGAGATTGAAATTAGCACAGAGAGAACACCTACTGAAGGCTGGCAGAAGACCTCAGACCTCCCAAAAGGCAAGAAACTCCCCTCGTACCTGGGTAGGGCAAAAGAAAAAACAGAGACAAAAGAATAAGGATGGAACCTGCAGCAGTGGGAGGGAGCTGTGAAGGAGGAAAAGTTTCCACACAGTAGGAAGCCCCTCCGGGGGCGGAGACCGCGGGAGGCGGAGGGGGGAGCTTCGGGACCGCGGAGTAGTGCACAGCGAGGGGTGCGGAGGGCAAAGCGGGGAGATTCCCGCACAGAGGATCGGTGCCCACCGGCACTCACCAGCCCGAGAGGCTTGTCTGCTCACCCGCCGGGGCGGGCGGGGCTGCGAGCTGTGGCTCGGGTTTCGGTTTTGGACGGAGCTCAGGTAGAGGACTGGGGTTCGCGGCTTGAACATAGCCTAAAGGGGTTAGTGCACCACGACTAGCTGGGAGGGAGTTCGGGGAAAAGCCTGCACCTGCCGAAGAGGCAAGAGACTTTTTCTTCCCTCTTTGTTTCCTGGTGCGCGAGGAGAGAGGTTTAAGAGCGCTGCTTAAAGGAACTCCAGAGACGGGTGCGAGCCGCGGCTAAAAGCGCGAACCCCAGAGACGGGCGTGAGCCGCGGCTAAAAGCGCGAACCCCAGAGACGGGCGCGAGCCATGGCTAAAAGCGCGGACCCCAGAAACGGGCGGGAGACGCTAAGGCTGCTGCTGCCGCCACCAAGGGGCCTGTGTGCGAGCACAGGTCACTCTCCACACCCCTCTTCCGCGGAGCCTGTGCAGCCCGCCACTGCCAGGTTCCCGGGAACCAGGGACAACTTCCCCGGGAGAACGCACGGCGGGCCTCAGGCTGGTGCAACGTCACACCGGCCTCTGCCGCAACGTCACGCCGCCTCTGACGCCGCAGGCCCGCCCCGCACGCAGTGCCCCTCCTCCCCCCCCCCCCCGGCCTGAGTGAGCCAGAGCCCCCGAATCAGGGGCTCCTTTAACCCTGTCCTGTCTGAGCAAAAAACAGACGCCCTCCAGCGACCTACACGCAGAGGCAGGGCCAAATCTAAAGCTGAGCTCCTTCCTGTAAGCTGTGAGAACAAAGAAGAGAAAGGGAAATCTCTCCCAGCAGCCTCAGAAGCAGCGGATTAAAGCTCCACAATCAACTTGATATACCCTGCATCTGTGGAATACCTGAATAGACAAGGAATGATCCCAAATTGAAGAGGTGGAATTTAGGAGCGAGATCTATGATTTTTTTCCCTTCTCCTCTTTTTGTGAATATGTACGTGTATGCTTATGTGTGACATCTTGTCTGTATACTCTTGCTTCCACCATTTGTCCTAGGGCTCTATCCGTCCATGGTTTTCAAAAAAAAAAAAATTTTTTTTCTCAATAATTAATTTTAATTGTAATAACTTTATTATACTTTACCGTCGTTCCTTCTTTCTTTCTTTCTTTCTTTCCGTCCTTCCCTCCTTTAGACAACGAATCACCCCAAATTGAGGAGGTGGTCTCTGAGAGCAAGATTTATGACTTTTCCCCCTTTACCTCTTTTTGTGAAGGCGTATGTGTATGCTTCTGTATAAGATTTTCTCTGTATAGCTTTGCTTCCAACATTTGTCCTAAGGTTCTATCCGTCCCTCTTTTTTTTTTTTTTCTAAATATTTTTTAATTCAATAACTATATTATACTTTATTTTATTTTTACTGTATCTTCTTTCTTTCTGTTTTTTTCCTTCTTTCCCTCCTTCCTTCCTTCCTTCCTTCCTCCCTCCCTCCCTCCTTTCTTTCCTTCTTTGCTTCTTTCTTCCTTCCTTCCTTTCCTCCTTTCCTTCTTTCTTTCCTCATACTTCTACTAATTCTCTCTACTTTTTCTCCCTTTTATTCTGAGCCGTGTGGATGAAAGGCTCTTGGTGCTCCAGGCAGGAGTCAGGGCTCTGCCTCTGAGGTAGGAGAGCCAACTTCAGGACACTGGTCAACAAGGGACCTCCCAGCTCCACATAATATTAAACGGTGGAAATCTCCCAGTGACCTCCATCTTAACACCAGCACCCAGCTTCACTCAACGACCAGCAAGCCACAGTGCTAGACAACCTATGCCAAACAACTAGCAAAACAGGAACACAACCCCACCCATTAGCAGAGAGGCTGCCTAAAATCATAATAAGGCCACAGACACCCCAAAACACACCACCAGACGTGAACCTGCCCACTAGAGAGACAAGATCCAGCCTCATCCACCACAACACAGGCACTAGTCCCCTCCACCAGGAAGCCTACACAACCCACTGAAACAACCTTAGCCACTGAAGACAGACATCAAAAACAACGGGAACTACGAACGTGCAGCCTGCAAAAAGGAGACCCCAAACACAGTAAGATAAGCAAAATGAGAAGACAGAAAAACACACAGCAGATGAAGGAGCAAGATAAAAATGCACCAGACCTAACAAATGAAGAGGAAATAGGCAGTCTACCTGAAAAAGAATTCAGAATAATGATAGTAAGGATGATCCGAAATCTTGGAAGTAGAATGGACAAAATGCAAGAAGCAGTTAACAAGGACCTAGAAGAAATAAAGATGAAACAAGCAATGATGAACAACGCAATAAATGAAATTAAAAGTACTCTAGATGGGATCAATAACAGAATAACTGAGGCAGAAGAACGGATAAGTGACCTGGAAGATAAAATAGTGGAAATAACTACTGCAGAGCAGAATAAAGAAAAAAGAATGAAAAGAACTGAGGACAGTCTCAGAGACCTCTGGGACAACATTAAACGCACCAACATTCGAATTATAGGGGTTCCAGAAGAAGAAGAGAAAAAGAAAGGGACTGAGAAAATATTTGAAGAGATTATAGTTGAAAACTTCCCTAATATGGGAAAGGAAATAGTTAATCAAGTCCAGGAAGCACAGAGAGTCCCATACAGGATAAATACAAGGAGAAATACGCCAAGACACATATTAATCAAACTGTCAAAAATTAAATACAAAGAAAGCATATTAAAAGCAGCAAGGGAAAAACAGCAAATAACACACAAGGGAATCCCCATAAGGTTAACAGCTGATCTCTCAGCAGAAACCCTACAAGCCAGAAGGGAGTGGCAGGACATACTGAAAGTGATGAAGGAGAAAAACCTGCAACCAAGGCTACTCTACCCAGCAAGGATCTCATTCAGATTTGATGGAGAAATTAAAACCTTTACAGACAAGCAAAAGCTGAGAGAGTTTAGCACCACCAAACCAGCTTTACAGCAAATGCTAAAGGAACTTCTCTAGACAAGGAACACAAGAGAAGGAAAAGACCTATAATAACGAACCCAAAACAATATAGAAAATGGGAATAGGAACATACATATCGATAATTACCTTAAATGTAAATGGACTAAATGCTCCCACCAAAAGACACAGATTGGCTGAATGGATACAAAAACAAGACCCTTATATATGCTGTCTACAAGAGACCCACTTCAGACCTAGAGACACATACAGACTGAAAATAAGGGGATGGAAAAAGATATTCCATGCAAATGGAAACCAAAAGAAAGCTGGAGTAGCAATTCTCATATCAGACAAAATAGACTTTAAAATAAGGACTATTACAAGAGACAAAGAAGGACACTACATAATGATAAAGGGATCGATCCAAGAAGAAGATATAACAATTGTAAATATTTATGCACCTAACATAGGAGCACCTCAATACATAAGGCAAATACTAACAGCCATAAAAGGGGAGATTGACAGTAACACATTCATAGTAGGGGACTTTAACACCCCACTTTCACCCATGGACAGATCATCCAAAATGAAAATAAATAAGGAAACACAAGCTTTAAATGATACATTAAACAAGATGGACTTAATTGATATTTATAGGACACTCCATCCAAAAACAACAGAATACACATTTTTCTCAAGTGCTCATGGAACATTCTCCAGGATAGATCATATCTTGGGTCACAAATCAAGCCTTGGTAAATTTAAGAAAATTGAAATTGTATCAAGTATCTTTTCTGACCACAACGCCATGAGACTAGATATCAATTACAGGAAAAGATCTGTAAAAAATACAAACACATGGAAGCTAAACAATACACTACTTAATAATGAAGTGATCACTGAAGAAATCAAAGAGGAAATTAAAAAATACCTAGAAACAAATGACAATGGAGACACAACGACCCAAAACCTATGGGATGCAGCAAAAGCAGTTCTAAGGGGGAAGTTTATAGCAATACAAGCCCACCTTAAGAAGCAGGAAACATCTCGAATAAACAACCTAACCTTGCACCTCAAGCAATTAGAGAAAGAAGAACAAAAAAACCCCAAAGCTAGCAGAAGGAAAGAAATCATAAAAATCAGATCAGAAATAAATGAAAAAGAAATGAAGGAAACGATAGCAAAGATCAATAAAACTAAAAGCTGGTTCTTTGAGAAGATAAACAAAATAGATAAACCACTAGCCAGACTCATCAAGAAAAAAAGGGAGAAGACTCAAATCAATAGAATTAGAAATGAAAAAGGAGAAGTAACAACTGACACTGCAGAAATAAAAAAAATCATAAGAGATTACTACAAGCAACTCTATGCCAATAAAATGGACAATCTGGAAGAAATGGACAAATTCTTAGAAATGCACAACCTGCCAAGACTGAATCAGGAAGAAATAGAAAATATGAACAGACCAATCACAAGCACTGAAATTGAAACTGTCATTAAAAATCTTCCAACAAACAAAAGCCCAGGACCAGATGGCTTCACAGGTGAATTCTATCAAACGTTTAGAGAAGAGCTAACACCTCTCCTTCTCAAACTCTTCCAAAATATAGCAGAGGGAGGAACACTCCCAAATTCCTTCTACGAGGCCACCATCACCTTGATACCAAAACCAGACAAGGATGTCACAAAGAAAGAAAACTACAGGCCAATATCACTGATGAACATAGATGCAAAAATCCTCAACAAAATACTAGCAAACAGAATCCAACAGCACATTAAAAGGATCATACACCATGATCAAGTGGGGTTTATTCCAGGAATGCAAGGATTCTTCAATATACGCAAATCTATCAATGTGATAAACCATATTAACAAATTGAAAGAGAAAAACCATATGATCATCTCAATAGATGCAGAGAAAGCTTTTGACAAAATTCAACACCCATTTATGCTAAAAACCCTGCAGAAAGTAGGCATAGAGGGAACTTTCCTCAACATAATAAAGGCCATATATGACAAGCCCACAGCAAACATCATCCTCAATGGTGAAAAACTGAAAGCATTTCCACTAAGATCAGGAACAAGACAAGGTTGCCCACCCTCACCACTCTTATTCAACATAGTTTTGGAAGTTTTAGCCACAGCAATCAGAGAAGAAAAGGAAATAAAAGGAATCCAAATCGGAAAAGAAGAAGTAAAGCTGTCACTGTTTGCAGATGACATGATACTATACATAGAGAATCCTAAAGATGCTACCAGAAAACTACTAGAGCTAATCAATGAATTTGGTAAAGTAGCAGGATACAAAGTTAATGCACAGAAATCTCTGGCATTCCTATATACTAATGATGAAAAATCTGAAAGTGAAATCAAGAAAACACTCCCATTTACCATTGCAACAAAAAGAATAAAATATCTAGGAATAAACCTACCTAAGGAGACGAAAGACCTGTATGCAGAAAATTATAAGACACTGATGAAAGAAATTAAAGATGATACAAATAGATGGAGAGATATACCATGTTCTTGGATGGGAAGAATCAACATTGTGAAAATGACTCTACTACCCAAAGCAATCTACAGATTCAATGCAATCCCTATCAAACTACCACTGGCATTTTTCACAGAACTAGAACAAAAAATTTCACAATTTGTATGGAAACACAAAAGACCCCGAATAGCCAAAGCAATCTTGAGAACGAAAAAAGGAGCTGGAGGAATCAGGCTCCCTGACTTCAGACTATACTACAAAGCTACAGTAATCAAGACAGTATGGTACTGGCACAAAAACAGAAAGATAGATCAATGGAACAGGATAGAAAGCCCAGCGATAAACCCACGCACATATGGACACCTTATCTTTGATAAAGGTGGCAGGAATGTACAGTGGAGAAAGGACAGCCTCTTCAATAAATGGTGCTGGGAAAACTGGACAGGTACATGTAAAAGTATGAGATTAGATCACTCCCTAACACCATACACAAAAATAAGCTCAAAATGGATTAAAGACCTAAATGTAAGGCCAGAAACTATCAAACTCTTAGAGGAAAACATAGGCAGAACACTCTATGACATAAATCACAGCAAGATCCTTTCTGACCCACCTCCTAGAGTAATGGAAATAAAAACAAAAATAAACAAATGGGACCTAATGAAACTTCAAAGCTTTTGCACAGCAAAGGAAACCATAATCAAGACCAAAAGACAACCCTCAGAATGGGAGAAAATATTTGCAAATGAAGCAACTGACAAAGGTTTAATCTCCAAAATTTACAAGCAGCTCATGCAGCTCAATAACAAAAAAACAAACAACCCAATCCAAAAATGGGCAGAAGACCTAAATAGACATTTCTCCAAAGAAGATATACAGAATGCCAACAAACACATGAAAGAATGCTCAACATCATTAATCATTAGAGAAATGCAAATCAAAACTACAATGAGATATCATCTCACACCAGTCAGAATGGCCATCATCAAAAAATCTAGAAACAATAAATGCTGGAGAGGGTGTGGAGAAAAGGGAACACTCTTGCACTGCTGGTGGGAATGTGAATTGGTTCAGCCACTATGGAGAACAGTATGGAGGTTCCTTAAAAAACAACAAATAGAATTACCATATGACCCAGCAATCCCACTACTGGGCATATACCCTGAGAAAACCAAAATTCAAAAAGAGTCATGTACCAAAATGTTCATTGCAGCTCTATTTACAATAGCCCGGAGATGGAAACAACCTAAGCGCCCATCATCGGATGAATGGATAAAGAAGATGTGGCACATATATACAATGGAATATTACTCAGCCATAAAAAGAAACGAAATTGAGCTATTTGTAATGAGGTGGATAGACCTAGAGTCTGTCATACAGAGTGAAGTAAGTCAGAAAGAAAAAGACAAATACCGTATGCTAACGCATATATATGGAATTTAAGGGGGAAAAAATGTCATGAAGAACCTAGGGGTAAGACAGGAATAAAGACGCAGACCTACTGGAGAACGGACTTGAGAATATGGGGAGGGGGAAGGGTGAGCTTTGACAGGGTGAGAGAGAGTCATGGACATATACACACTAACAAACGTAGTAAGGTAGATAGCTAGGGGGAAGCACCCGCAAGGCACAGGGATATTAGCTCGGTGCTTTGTGACAGCCTGGAGGGGTGGGATAGGGAGAGTGGGAGGGAGGGAGACGCAAGAGGGAAGACATATGGGAACATATGTATATGTATAACTGATTCACTTTGTTATAAAGCAGAAACTAACACACAATTGTAAAGCAATTATACCCCAATAAAGATGTTTAAAAAAAAAAGGTAAATGGACTAAATGCTCCCACCAAAAGACACAGATTGGCTGAATGGATACAAAAACAAGACCCTTATATATGCTGTCTACAATAGACCCACTTCAGACCTAGAGACACATACAGACTGAAAATAAGGGGATGGAAAAAGATATTCCATGCAAATGGAAACCAAAAGAAAGCTGGAGTAGCAATTCTCATATCAGACAAAATAGACTTTAAAATAAGGACTATTACAAGAGACAAAGAAGGACACTACGTAATGATCAAGGGATCGATCCAAGAAGAAGATATAACAATTGTAAATATTTATGCACCCAACATAGGAGCACCTCAATACATAAGGCAAATACTAACAGCCATAAAATGGGAGATCGACAGTAACACATTCATAGTAGGGGACTTTAACACCCCACTTTCACCCATGGACAGATCATCCAAAATGAAAATAAATAAGGAAACACAAGCTTTAAATGATACATTAAACAAGATGGACTTAATTGATATTTATAGGACACTCCATCCAAAAACAACAGAATACACATTTTTCTCAAGTGCTCATGGAACATTCTCCAGGATAGATCATATCTTGGGTCACAAATCAAGCCTTGGTAAATTTAAGAAAATTGAAATTGTATCAAGTATCTTTTCTGACCACAACGCCATGAGACTAGATATCAATTACAGGAAAAGATCTGTAAAAAATACAAACACATGGAGGCTAAACAATACACTACTTAATAATGAAGTGATCACTGAAGAAATCAAAGAGGAAATAAAAAAATACCTAGAAACAAATGACAATGGAGACACAACGACCCAAAACCTATGGGATGCAGCAAAAGCAGTTCTAAGGGGGAAGTTTATAGCAATACAAGCCCACCTTAAGAAGCAGGAAACATCTCGAATAAACAACCTAACCTTGCACCTCAAGCAATTAGAGAAAGAAGAACAAAAAAACCCCAAAGCTAGCAGAAGGAAAGAAATCATAAAAATCAGATCAGAAATAAATGAAAAAGAAATGAAGGAAATGATAGCAAAGATCAATAAAACTAAAAGCTGGTTCTTTGAGAAGATAAACAAAATAGATAAACCACTAGCCAGACTCATCAAGAGAAAAAGGGAGAAGACTCAAATCAATAGAATTAGAAATGAAAAAGGAGAAGTAACAACTGACACTGCAGAAATAAAAAAAATCATGAGAGATTACTACAAGCAACTCTATGCCAATAAAACGGACAATCTGGAAGAAATGGACAAATTCTTAGAAATGCACAACCTGCCAAGACTGAATCAGGAAGAAATAGAAAATATGAACAGACCAATCACAAGCACAGAAATTGAAACTGTGATTAAAAATCTTCCAACAAACAAAAGCCCAGGACCAGATGGCTTCACAGGTGAATTCTATCAAACGTTTAGAGAAGAGCTAACACCTCTCCTTCTCAAACTCTTCCAAAATATAGCAGAGGGAGGAACACTCCCAAATTCCTTCTACGAGGCCACCATCACCTTGATACCAAAACCAGACAAGGATGTCACAAAGAAAGAAAACTACAGGCCAATATCACTGATGAACATAGATGCAAAAATCCTCAACAAAATACTAGCAAACAGAATCCAACAGCACATTAAAAGGATCATACACCATGATCAAGTGGGGTTTATTCCAGGAATGCAAGGATTCTTCAATATACGCAAATCTATCAATGTGATAAACCATATTAACAAATTGAAGGAGAAAAACCATATGATCATCTCAATAGATGCAGAGAAAGCTTTCGACAAAATTCAACACCCATTTATGATAAAAACCCTGCAGAAAGTAGGCATAGAGGGAACTTTCCTCAACATAATAAAGGCCATATATGACAAGCCCACAGCAAACATCATCCTCAATGGTGAAAAACTGAAAGCATTTCCACTAAGATCAGGAACAAGACAAGGTTGCCCACCCTCACCACTCTTATTCAACATAGTTTTGGAAGTTTTAGCCACAGCAATCAGAGAAGAAAAGGAAATAAAAGGAATCCAAATCGGAAAAGAAGAAGTAAAGCTGTCACTGTTTGCAGATGACATGATACTATACATAGAGAATCCTAAAGATGCTACCAGAAAACTACTAGAGCTAATCAATGAATTTGGTAAAGTAGCAGGATACAAAGTTAATGCACAGAAATCTCTGGCATTCCTATATACTAATGATGAAAAATCTGAAAGTGAAATCAAGAAAACACTCCCATTTACCATTGCAACAAAAAGAATAAAATATCTAGGAATAAACCTACCTAAGGAGACGAAAGACCTGTATGCAGAAAATTATAAGACACTGATGAAAGAAATTAAAGATGATACAAATAGATGGAGAGATATACCATGTTCTTGGATGGGAAGAATCAACCTTGTGAAAATGACTCTACTACCCAAAGCAATCTACAGATTCAATGCAATCCCTATCAAATTACCACTGGCATTTTTCACAGAACTAGAACAAAAAATTTCACAATTTGTATGGAAACACAAAAAACCCCGAATAGCCAAAGCAATCTTGAGAACGAAAAAAGGAGCTGGAGGAATCAGGCTCCCTGACTTCAGACTATACTACAAAGCTACAGTAATCAAGACAGTATGGTACTGGCACAAAAACAGAAAGATAGATCAATGGAACAGGATAGAAAGCCCAGAGATAAACCCACACACATATGGACACCTTATCTTTGATAAAGGTGGCAGGAATGTACAGTGGAGAAAGGACAGCCTCTTCAATAAATGGTGCTGGGAAAACTGGACAGGTACATGTAAAAGTATGAGATTAGATCACTCCCTAACACCATACACAAAAATAAGCTCAAAATGGATTAAAGACCTAAATGTAAGGCCAGAAACTATCAAACTCTTAGAGGAAAACATAGGCAGAACACTCTATGACATAAATCACAGCAAGATCCTTTCTGACCCACCTCCTAGAGTAATGGAAATAAAAACAAAAATAAACAAATGGGACCTAATGAAACTTCAAAGCTTTTGCACAGCAAAGGAAACCATAATCAAGACCAATAGACATTCCTCAGAATGGGAGAAAATATTTGCAAATGACAAAGGATTAATTTCCAAAATTTACAAGCAGCTCATGCAGCTCAATAACAAAAAAACAAACAACCCAATCCAAAAATGGGCAGAAGACCTAAATAGACATTTCTCCAAAGAAGATATACAGAATGCCAACAAACACATGAAAGAATGCTCAACATCATTAATCATTAGAGAAATGCAAATCAAAACTACAATGAGATATCATCTCACACCAGTCAGAATGGCCATCATCAAAAAATCTAGAAACAATAAATGCTGGAGAGGGTGTGGAGAAAAGGGAACACTCTTGCACTGCTGGTGGGAATGTGAATTGGTTCAGCCACTATGGAGAACAGTATGGAGGTTCCTTAAAAAACAACAAATAGAATTACCATATGAACCAGCAATCCCACTACTGGGCATATACCCTGAGAAAACCAAAATTCAAAAAGAGTCATGTACCAAAATGTTCATTGCAGTTCTATTTACAATAGCCCGGAGATGGAAACAACCTAAGCGCCCATCATCGGATGAATGGATAAAGAAGATGTGGCACATATATACAATGGAATATTACTCAGCCTTAAAAAGAAATGAAATTGAGCTATTTGTAATGAGATGGATAGACCTAGAGTCTGTCATACAGAGTGAAGTAAGTCAGAAAGAAAAAGACAAATACCATATGCTAACACATATATATGGAATTTAAGGGGAAAAAAAGTCATGAAGAACCTAGGGGTAAGAGAGGAATAAAGACACAGACCTACTGGAGAACGGACTTGAGAATATGGGGAGGGGGAAGGGTGAGCTTTGACAGGGCGAGAGAGAGTCATGGACATATACACACTAACAAATGTAGTAAGGTAGATAGCTAGGGGGAAGCAGTCGCAAGGCATAGGGATATTAGCTCGGTGCTTTGGGAAAGCCTGGAGGGGTGGGATAGGGAGAGTGGGAGGGAGGGAGACGCAAGAGGGAAGACATGTGGGAACATATGTATATGTATAACTGATTCACTTTGTTATAAAGCAGAAACTAACACACCATTGTAAAGCAATTATACCCCAATAAAGACTTTAAAAAAAAAAAGAAATTAGCACAGATACCGTTCCATAAGCCAAATATATAATAGAAAAGACCTACTCCTTGCTCAACGAAATGGACTCAACACCCGATATTCAATGCCTCGGAATATACCTGACAAGTAAGAATCTTAAAACCCATGGATTTATATGTCTCCATAAGGAAATCAAGCGTGTGTACAGCGGCCTAAACGCAGCAGTGAATATCCGATAAATCCCATTATCAAAATAAATTTCAAAAACAAAACACAATGACAGTGAAATAGAGAGCAATTCTTAAATAATTCATTCAGGGCTTGTGATGCAACCTGGATTTACCACAACTACACCCAGAGCTGGGTGAGACATAAGGCTGGACACTTCGGGCTGATAGCATTGGTGAGGTTCGGTGAGCAAATGCAGACCCTTTGAAGTCATACTGCATGGTACCCATTCCATGGGTCCCAACTCTCCAGGTTTAAGGGATTCTTCCTTCAGCTAAAACATGCATGGGAATCCCAGAGTATGGTCCACCGTGTGATTGGGAAACGTTGTCAAATGCATCTCAGGTTTCGTCCCCTGGTACTCGGGTTCACCATTCCAGACGCTTTACTAACACTCTCCCCACTTGGAGAGTCAGTGCCTTTGACCTCCTGTTTGGCACAGTTTGCAATTTCTGCGCAAGATGAACAGCAATAGGGAGAACCAATGAGGGACTAGCTGTAGATGTCTGCACGGGCAAACGTAACGCTCATTTCCCACCAGGAAGAGGAATTAACCAAAGGCTCAGCGTGCCCTGCCGGAAACAGATTAGGGCCTGAAGCAATCCTGTGGTTTTGCGGTCAGCTCACAAGAAAGCGATTTGAAGAAAGGAGCTCAGGGGCACTGTAATTCACAAACCTGCAGAGTTATGAATGACAGCTATCGTCCAAAAATGTATTGAAGTAAGTCTTCGAAGAGGACTTGAAAGCGGGGCAGAATTTCAGGAAAACGATTTCAGGGGGTAGACTGGACTGCACTTAAAGCATAGGAAAAGAGGCAGAATGTCCACAATGATGCACTTGGCCAAAAAGTGTGTATGCGTTTTTTCCTGAATATATTCAGGAAAAAACGCATACGCCATTTTTTGGCCAACCAAGCTAGCGTGTAATGGAAATCTGCACTACAATGAAGTCTCACTGCCCCCCGGTCAAAAGGGCATTCTGAAAAACGTGTAAAATGCAGAAAGGCAGGACAGGTCATGGAGAACAGGGAGCCTTGTTATGCTGATGGGCGAGATGTAAATTGCCAACAGCCACTCTGGAGAAGTGTATGGTGTTTCCTGAAACACGTAGGAAACAAAGCAACACAGCCTATGGCACTTCCACTTATGTTCTTATAGCTTACGGAAATTAAAATAAAAAACACACAGCCACCCCAAAGTTTGGGACGGCTCTGTTTACAAGAACCTCCTCTACGGTACAAGTTAAATATCCGAGAAAGCAAAAAATGGATAAAGAAGTTGTGGTACGCATGTACAATGGAATATCACTCAGCAATGAAATCTACGTCACCAGGCCGGTAGCGGCATGATGAGTTGATTCAGGTAGGATGGTTCTACGAGAAATAAGTCACACAGAAAAAGAAACATCATAAGCTATCACTAATACACGGAATGTAAACTTGGCTACACATGAACTGAGTTACAAAAGAGAACAGGGTCTCAAATTTAGAAAACCAACTTATGCTTGCTTATGGGGAAAGGTGAGTTGGGGTGCTGCATAAAACCAGAGATTGAAGTTAGCACAGATACCGTTCCATAAGCCAAATATATAAGAGAAAAGACCTACTCCTTGCTCAACGAAATGGACTCAAAACCCCATATTCAACGCCTGGGAATATACCTGACAAGTAAGAATCTTAAAACACATGGATTTATATGTCTCCATAAGGAAATCAACTGTGTGTACAGTGGCCTAAACGCAGCAGTGAAAATCCGATAAATCCAATTATCAAAATAAATTTCAAAAACAAAACACAATGACAGTGAAATAGAGAACAATTCTTAAATAATTCATTCAGGGCTTGTGATGCAACCTGGATTTACCACATCTAGACCCAGAGCTGGGTGAGACATAAGGCTGGATACTTCGGGCTGATAGCATTGGTGAGGTTCGGTGAGCAAACACAGACCCTTTGAAGTCACACTGCATGGTACCCATTCCATGGGTCCCAGCTCTCCAGGTTTAAGGGATTCTTTCTTCAGGTAAAACATGCATGGGAAACCCAGAGTATGGTCCACCGTGTGATTGGGAAACGTTTTCAAGTGCCTCTCATGTTTCGTCCCCTGGTACTCGGGTTCACCATTCCAGAAGCTTTGCTAACACTCTCCCCACTTGGAGAGTCAGTGCCTTTAACGTCCTGTTTGGCACAGTTTGCAATTTCTGCACAAGATGAACAGGAATAGGGAGAACCAATGAGAGACTAGCTCTAGGTGTCTGCACGGGCAAGTGTAACGCTCATTTCCCACTAGGAAGAGGAATTAACCAAAGGCTCAGCGTGCCCTGCTGGAAACAGATTAGGGCCTGAAGCAATCCTGCGGTTTTGCGGCAAGCTCACAAGACAGCGATTTGAAGAAAGGAGCTCAGGGGCACTGTAATTCACAAACCTGCAGAGTTATGAATGACAGCTATCATCCAAAAATGTATTGAAGTAAGTCTTCGAAGAGGAGTTGAAAGTGGGGCAGAATTTCAGGAAAACGATTTGAGGGGGTGGACTGGAATTGCACTTAAAGCATAGGAAAAGAGGCAGAATGTCGACAATGATGCACTTGGCCAAAAAGGGCGTATTTGTTTTTTCCTGAATATATTCAGGAAAAAACGCATACACACTTTTTGGCCAACCAAGCAAGCGTGTAAAGGAAATCTTCACTATAATGAAGTCTCACTGCCCCCTGGTCAAAAGGGCCACCTGAAAAAAGTGTAAAATGCAGAAAGGCAGGACAGGTCATGGAGAACAGGGAGCCTTGTTATGCTGATGGGCGGGATGTAAATTGCCAACAGCCACTCTGCAGAAGAGTATGGTGTTTCCTGAAACACGTAGGACACAAAGCAACACAGCCTATGGCACTTCCACTTATGGTCCTATAGCTTAGGGAAATTAAAATCAAAAACACACAGCCACCCCAAAGTTTGGGATGGCTCTGTTTATAAGAACCTCCTCTATGGTACAAGTTAAATATCCGAGAAAGCAAAAAATGGATAAAGAAGTTGTGGTACGTACGTACAATGGAATATCACTCAGCAATGAAATCTATGTCATCAGGCCTGTTGCAGCATAATGAGTGGATGCAGCTACGATGATTCTAAGTGAAATTAGTCACACAGAGAAAGAAACATCATAAGATATCAGTAATAGACGGAATGTAAACTTGGCTACACATGAACTGAATTACAAAACAGAACAGGGTCTCAAATTTAGAAAACCAACTTATGCTTGCTTAAGCGGAAATGTGAGTTGGGGTGCTGCATAAAACCAGAGATTGAAATTACCACAGATACCCTTCCATAAGCCAAATACATTAGAGTCAAGGCCTACTCCTTGCTCAACGAAATGGACTCAACACCACACATTCAACGCCTAGGAATACACCTGACTAGTAAGAATCTTACAACCCATGGATTTATATATCTACGTAAGAGAATCAAGCGTGTGTACAGCGGAATAAATGCAGCAGTGAAAATCCGATAAATCCCATTATCAAAATGAATTACAAAAACAAAACACAATGACAGTGAAATAGAGAGCAATTCTTAAATAATTCATTCAGGGCTTGTGATGCAACCTGGATTTACCACATCTACACCCAGAGCTTGGTGAGACATAAGGCCGGACCCTTCAGGCTGATAGCATTGGTGAGGTTCGGTGAGCAAATGCAGACCCTTTGTAGTCATACTGCATGGTACCCATTCCATTGGTCCCAACTCTCCAGGTTTAAGGGATTCTTCCTTCAGCTAAAACATGCATGGGAAACCCAGAGTATCGTCCACCGTGTGACCGGTAAACATTTTTAAATGCATCTCAGTTTTCGTCCCCTGGTACTCGGGTTTACCATTCCAGACACTTTACTAACACTCTCCCCACTTGGAGAGTCAGTGCCTTTAACCTCCTGTTTGGCACATTTTGCAATTTCTGTGCAACATGAACAGGAATAGGGAGAACCAATGAGAGACTAGCTGTAGGTATCTGCACGGGCAAATTTAACGCTCATTTCCCACTAGGAAGAGGAAATAGCCAAAGGCTCAGCATGCCGTGCCAGAACCAGATTAGGGCCTGAAGCAATCCTGCGGTTTTGTGGCCAGCTCACAAGAAAGCGAGTTGAAGAAAGGAGCTCAGAGCCACTGCCATTCACAAATCTGCAGAGTTATAAATGACAGCTATCGTCCAAAAATATCTGAAGTAAGGCTGCGAAGAGGACTTGAAAGCGGGGCAGAATTCCAGGAATACAATTTCAGGAGGTAAACGGGAAGTCCTTTGAAAGCATATTAAAGAGGCAGAACCTCGACAATGATGCCCTTGGTCTAAAGGGCATATCCGGTTTTTCCAGGGCCCTCATTAAAGAGGGTAGGAGGCTCCCAGCATGCTTCAGTGGCCAACAGAGGGCCCACCTCGCCAAGGCGACGTGAGCCAACCAGGCAGGAATGACCTCACATCAGAGGGCCCACCTCACAGAAGGTTAAAGTACCCAGCCAGGATCAGACTCTCACCAGAGTGCCCACATCAGCTTGGGGCTGGGAACCAGGCAGGAGTGTCTTCACACCCATGGGGCCACATCATCGAAAGTTGAGGTACCCAACACATGTTGTCTCAAACCAGAGGACCCACATCACCATGGATCTCGGATTGAGTCAGGCAGGAGTAGGCTCACAACACAGGGCCAATAGAATAAAAAAGCTGAGGAATCCTGCAGTGGGAACCTCCCAGCAGGTGGCCCAGAGCACCGAGTCTATGCGATCCAGGCCACAGTGAACTCACAGCAGAGGGCCCACATCATGAAACTGTGAGCAACCCAGCCATTGTGACCTCAGAGGAGAAGGCCGACATTCCCATGGGGTTGGGAACATGGCACGAGTGTCCTCACACCACTTAGCATGTATCAGAAAATGTGGGTACCCAGCAGTTAGGGCCTGACGCCAGAGGGCCCTCATCACGGAGGGGAGGAGGCTCCCAGCAGGCTCCAACTGACACAAGAGGGCCGACGTTGCCAAGGCGGGGTGTGCCAGCCAGGCAGGAGTGACCTCACAGCAGAGGGCCCACCTCACAGAAGGGTGAGGAACCCAGCCAGGATCACACTCTCATCAGAGGACCCACATCACCAAGGGGATAGGAACCAGGCAGGAGTGTCCTCACACCAGTGGGGCCACATAATTGAAAGGTGAGGGACCCAGCACACGTAGACTCAAACCAGAGCACACACTTCACCATGGGGCCTGGAGTGAAGCAGGCAGGAGGAGTCTCAAAACAGAGGGCCCATAGAAGAAAAAAGGTGAGGAATCCCGCAGTTGGAACCTCCCTGCAGTCGGCCAGCAGCAGCGAGGCTATGGGATCCAGGCCGGAGTGAACTCACACCAGAGGGCCCTCATCATGAAACTGAGCAACCCAATGTTGGGACCTCAGAGCAGAAGGCCAACATTCCCATGGGGTTGGGAACCTGGCAGGAGTGTACTCGCACCACAGGGTGCACATCAGAAAATTTTGGGAGCTCAGGAGTTAGGGCCTGACGCCAGCGGTCCCTCATTACCGAGGGGAGGAGACCCTCAGCAGGCACCAACTCCCAACTGAGGGCCCATGTATCCAAGGTGACGTGTGCCAGTCAGGCAGGAGTGACCTCACAGCAGAGGGCCTACCTCACAGAAGAGTGAGGAACCCAGCCAGCATAAGACTCTCACCAGAGAACCCACATCACCAAGGGGATCGGAAAAAGGCAGGAGTGTCCTCACACCAGTGGGGCCACATTATACAAAGGTGAGGAACCCAGCACATGTGGCCTAAACCAGAGGACCCACATTTCCAAGGGGCTCCGAGTGAGGCAGGCAGGAGTAGCCTAACAACACAGGGCCCACAGAATAAAAAATGTGAGGAATCCAGCAGTTTGAACCTCCCAGCAGGTGGCCCAGATCATGGAGTCTATGGGACCCAGGCCACAGTGAACTCACAGCAGAGGGCCCACATCATGAAACTGTGAGCAACCCAGCCGGTGGGACCTCAAAGCAGAAGGCCCACATCCCCATGGGGATGGGAACCTCACAGGAGTGTCCTCGCACAACTTAGAACATATCAGAAAATGGGGGAACCCAGCAGTTAGGGCCTGACGCCAGAGGGCCCTCATCACCGAGGAGAGGAGGCTACCAGCAGGCTCCAAATGCCACCAGAGGGCCGACGTCACCAAGGCAACGGGAGCAAGCCAGGCAGGAGTTACCTCACAGCAGAGGGCTCACCTCACAGGAGTGTGAGGAACCCAACCAGGATCAGACTCTAACCAGAGGGCCCACATCACCAAGGGGATGGAAACCAGGCAGGAGTGCCCTCACACCAGTGGGGCCACATCAGCAAAAGGTGAGGAACACAGCACATGTGGCCTCAAACAAGGGGACACACATCACGAAAGGGCTGGGAGTGAGGCATGCAGGAGGAGACTCAAAACAGAGGGCCCATGGAATAAAAAAGGTGAGGAACCCCGCAGTTGGAAGCTCCAAGCAGGTGGCCCAGAGCACCGAGGCTATGGGATCCATGCCGGAGTGAACTCACAGTAGACGGCCCACATTCTGACACTGTGAGCAACACAGCCGTTGGGACCTCACAGCAGAAAGCCCACATCCCCATGGGGATGGGACCCTGGCAGGAGTGTACTCGCATGACAGGCCGCACATCAGAAAATTTTGGGAGCCCATGAGCTAGGGCCTGACGCCAGTGGGTCCTCATTACCGAGGGGAGGAGACTCCCAGCAGGCACCAACTCCCAAGTGAGGGTGCACATCGCCAAGGTGACGTGTGCCAGCCAGGCAGGAGTGACCTCACAGCAGAGGGCCCACCTCCCAGAAGTGTGAGGAATCCAGCCAGGATCAGACTCTCACCAGAGGGCCCCCATCACCAAGGGGATGGGAACCAGGCAGGAGTGTCCTCACACCAGTGGGGCCACATCAATAAAAGTGAGGAAACTGGCACAGGTGGCCTCAAACCAGAAGACCTACATCACAAATGGGCTGGGAGTGAGTCAGGAAGGAGGAGCGTGAAAACACAGGACCCAAAGAATAAAAAAGGTAAGGAATCCAGCAGTAGGAACCTCCCAGCAGGCGGCTCAGAGCACAGAGTCTATGGGATCTAGGCCTGAGTGAACTAACACCAGAGAGCCAACATCATGAAACGGTGAACAACACAGGTGTTGGGACCTTAGAGCAGAAGGCCCACATGCCCATGGGAATGGGAACCTGGCAGGAGTGCCCTCGCACCACTTAGCACGTATCAGAAAATGTGGGAACCCAGCAGTTAGGGCCTGATGCCAGAGGGCCTCATCACCGAGGGGAGGAGGCTCCCAGCAGGCTCCAACTGCCACCAGAGGGCCGACGTCGCCAAGGTGGGGTGTGCCAGCCAGGCAAGAATGACCACAGAGAAGAGGGCCCACCTCACAGAAGTGTGAGGTACCCAACCAGGATCAGACTCTCGCCGGAGGGACCACATCACCAAGGGGATGGGAAGAAGGCAGGAGTGTCCTCACACCAGTGGGGCCACATCATCAAAAGATGAGGAACCCATCACATGTGGCCTCAAACCAGAGGACACACATCACCAAGGGGCTGGGAGTGAGGCAGGTGTCTGGAGGAGCACATTTAACTCTAATTTCCCACCAGGAAGAGGAATTAACCAAAGGCTCAGAGTGCCGTGCCACACCCTGATTACGGCCTGAAGCAAACCTGTGGTTTTGTGGCCAGCTTTCAAGGAAGCGAGTTAAGAAAGGAAATCACGGGCGCTGTAATTCACAAACCCACAGAGTTATAAATGACAGCTATTGGCAAAAATATATTGAAGTAAGTCTGCAAAGAGGACTTGAAAACGAGGCAGAATTGCAGGAATCATATATCAGGAGGTAGATTGGAATTGCGTTTAAAGCATGTGAAAAGCGGCAGATCTTTGACAGTGATGCACTTGGACAAAAAGTGCGTATACATTTTTTCCTGAATATATTCAGAAAAAACGCATATGCACTTTTTGGCCAACCAAGCACTCCAGCAATGGAAATCCACACTACATTGAAGTCTCATTTCCCATTCGTCAAAAGGGCCATCTGAAAAAAGTGTAAAAACCAGAAACACAGGACAGGCCATGGAGAACAGGGAGCCTTGTTATGCTGATGGGCGGGATGTAAATTGCCAACAGACACTCTGGAGATGTTTATGGTGTATCCTGAAACATCTGAAAAACAAAGCTACAGAGCCTAGGGCACTTCCACTTTTGCCCCTATAGCTTAGGAAATTTAAAATCAACAAGACACAGCCAACACAAAATTTAGGGCTGCTGTGTTTACAAGAACCTCCAGTCCAGTACAAATTAAATATCCCAGAAAGAAAAAAATGGATAAAGAAGTTGTGCTACCTACGTACAACGGAATATCACTCAGCAATGAAATCAATGTCATCAGGCCTGTAGCAGCAAATTGAGTGGATTTAGGTATGATGATTCTAAGAGAAATATGTCACACACAGAAAGATAATTATCATAAGATATCACTAATAGAGGGAGTGTAAACTTGGCTACACATAAACTAAATTACAAAACCGAACAGAGTCTCACATTTAGATAAAAAACTTATGCATCCTTAAGGGGAAAGTTGAGTTGGGGTGCTGTATAAAACCAGAGATTGAAATTAACACACATACCGTTCCATAAGCCAAATATGTAATAGACAAGACCTACTCTTTTCTCAACAAAATAGACTCCTCCATGGTGTATCACCTCACACCTGTTAGAATGGGCATCATCAGAAAATCTACAAACAACAAATGTTGGAATGGGTGTGGAGATAAGGAACCTTCTTCCACTATTTTTGGGAATGTAAATTGATACAGTCACTGTGGAGAACGTTATGGAGTTTCTTATAAAACTAAGAATAGAATTACCATATGATACAGCAATCCCAGTACTGGGCATATACCCAGACAAAACCATAAAACGAAAAGAGACATTCACCGCAATGTTCATTGCATCACTATTTACAATATCCAGGTAATGCAAGCAACCTAAATGTCCACAGACAGAAGAATGCATAAAGATGTGGTACAAGTATAAAATGGAATATTACTAAGCCATAAAAAGGAATGAAATTGGGTCATTTGTAGAGACGTTGATGGATCTAGAGACTGTCATACAGAGTGAAGTAAGTCAGAAAGAGAAAAACAAATCTTGTGTATTAATGCATATATGTGGAACCTAGAAAAATTGTACAGATGAACCGTTTTGCAAGGCAAAAATACAGCAACAGATGTAGACAACAAACGTATGGACACCAAGGGGGGAAAGCTGTTGGGGGTGGTGGTGGAAGGAGTTGACATATTGGGATTGGCATGTATACATTTATATGTATAAAAGAGATAACCACAAAGAACCTGCTTTATAAAAAAATAAAATAAAATTCAAAGTTAAAAAAATAAAATTAAAATAATTAAAACAGAAAAAATATTCTTCCCTTCACATACATGTATTTATATGAATAAATTATTTCCATGCTTATATCTGTAAATACAAAAAAGAGGAATAAAATCTACCTTGAACCAAAAATGAAAAAAAGAAAAAAAAACAGAACCTACAAGTTACACAGAGGAAAACCGTATCAGGGCACTTGCTCCAGTTGTAAACAATTCTGAAGTTGGTCAGTGGTGGGGAATCATCTCCCATTCAGCCAGCAGGCCCTACGCAACAAGCGTCCTCATTGCAAAGCTGGGGGACCGTGCCGAGGCATCTGTGAGTAAACGTGGGCTGAGCCCCAGGCCAGCTGCTGCTGAAATGTTCCCACCCTTCCCAGGTAAAACACCTGAATATGTACAAGGACTTGAAAGCCTAGAGGAAGGGCCATGGAGCCACATGAGTGACAGCATGCCAGCCGACTTGGTGCCTGCAGGCCAGCCAGGATGGTCCTGGCCCTGGGTACTCTTCTGGAAGCTTTCCATTTCCCTGCCTGAGATACCCCTGCTGTCCCGGCCCCCACTGCATTCTTCCTTCCTCACCTCTGCCCAGGGAGAAATTCAAGCGGCAGGTATGGGTGACACATCCTCTTCTTTAGGAGGTGGCATCTTGGCAACTGCTGCAGAAAGTCCAGCAGAGCCCCACTCACACTGGGCCACCCACAAAGCCGTGGCATCTCACTCCCTCCCACCAGCCCAGCCCCGAGACTGCTGACTGGGCAGAGAAAATGGCGTCAGGCACAGCTGCAGGGGCTCTTGCTGCCTGGAGCGGTGTTTATATTGATCTCAACCCAGGCACACCTGGGGAGGACTGGTCGGCATGGTAAGGCTTCCCAGGCCAGCCAATAATCACCCCTCAGGGGCTCACAGTTGCCGAAAATGGAACTTTCTGAATCGGCCAGGTCCAAGGAACAGGTGTGGGCTCCTGAGAGTCAGGATGGACAAGGGGCTGCAGCTCTGGCTTGTTTTCTAATTATATTATCTGGCCCATGAGTGGGAGACAACTTCAAGAAAACCCTCTCCTAATGAGAGGAACCCAGGAGTCAGGGAGAGGAGGGGTGGGTGGTGGGTGGAGACAGAGGCCTGGTGCCCCGGGTGCAGTGGAAGTCTCTGGAAGACCAGGTGGAGGGAGGCCACACAGAGTGATGCCCAGGGTCACAGACCTGTCAGAGCTGCTGTTTGTTAGTTCAAGTCCTGCTCTGAGGTGCTCTGTGTCAGATCTGAGTGACAGGTGAGCTGGGAGTGCTCTGCAATGAGGGCGATGTGCACGGTTCCTCTGTGCCCAGCCCTGCCACCGTAACTGCAAGGGTAGCTCTGTATCCTGAGAGGGGTCTGACCACGAAAGCCCCGTGGTCTGGGGTGGGGGTAGGGTACCTGCGCAGGTGATCTCCATATCCTGGGATTGGCCTGATCTCGAGAGCCCCATGGGCTGCTGGAGTCCTGGTAAAGGATGTCAGGACAGTCAGTGAAGCCACCAAGGATATACCTCCAGTAGTTCCTAAAACCTACACCCTGCTGGTCATTCTACCAACCACCAGGACATGGTATTCTGTATTAGTCTTCAATGATGCCTTCTTTTGTATTCCGTTAGTGTCAGAGTCACAAGAAATTTTGGCTTGTGAGTGGCAGGACTCAACATACAACTAAAACAATACTTCTGGGCCGTCTTGCCCAAAGGGTTCAAAAATTCCCACACCATCTTTGGGGAAAGCTCAGCTAAAGACCTAAAAGTTCTACCACTGGAAAAGGAAACACTCCTTCAATATGCAGACGACATTCTGATCACCAGCCCTACTAAGGAGACCTCTGAACTACCAAGCCAATAAAGGATACAAGTTGTCCAAGAAAAAGCTCAAATATCACAGAATACGGCGACCTGCCTGGGCTTCATTCTCACAGAAGGTCGGAGAAGCCCATCCCAGGAAAGGGAAGAAACAATTTACAGCCTTACCCATATCTAAAACTAGAAGACAGCTTAGGGGTCCCCAGGGAGGCCAGGGTTTGCTGCTTCTGGATCCCTAACTACAGTCTACTAGCTGGACCTCTATATGAAACACTGAAAGGAAAAGATGATGATCCTTTTGAATAGAATCCAGAAGTGGCCTTTCAAGAATGGAAAGAGCAGTCAATTCAGACCCTTGCCCTGGAACTCCCTAATTTAGCTAAACCCTTTGATCTTTACATTCCTGGTGAAAAGGGAATCGCCATTGGAGTATTAGTGCAAAAACTGGGACCACTTGAAATGGAACAATGCAAGAATGCCATCCAGGTAGGATAAACTACAGTCACCAAGGGACTTGGCCCACTGCCACATCTGGCCAAGATACTGGCGGTATCTAAAAACCTGGAAATCAGCAGCACAAAAGGCCACCTCCCTCCTAAGGGAAAAGGACCCCACGTGGTGATCCTAACCCCCAACCATGCCCTGAAGTTGCAGGGTTTGCTCCGTGGGCACACTGACCTCGAATGAGGTGGCCCTCCAACTCCAACCTCCAGAGAGATAACCGGGAGCAACGGGGCACCATGACGACTCATGTGACCATCACTTGACCTGGAGTTTCTCTCATAAAACAACAAAAGTGTGTCCCAAAAGAGTAGACTACTGCTTGCAGGACTTACTGCACCCAGAGCGGACCTAATAATCTTGGCAGGGGAAAAGTATATCACGCTGTCAGCATAGAAAAGCCTACAGACACTGTGATAATGGTGGCCAATAAGACCGGCTGGACTCCTGTTTACTTCAAAAGGCTGTTGACTCAGTGGCCATCATGATCCTTCATCACCACTGACCCTGGATTGTCTGGGAGTTGAGCGGACAGGGTCCTGACACCTGGTGCTGTTTTTACGTTAATCCAGGGGCCTAATTGAAGAAAGCGCAGACTACTGGTCGGAGCATCTAGGCTGGCAGAAACGGTCAGCCTAAGGTGGCCGAACAAATGTGGGGCGGGGTGAAACTGGACCTCACAGCGTCACTGCACATCTCCTTCCTGGACCCTTAAAGGTCATTAGAATCTATAACACTTCCAATACTGGTGCTCAGGCGGACGAGCAGGGAGGCAGGAGGCCTGGGGACAATCAACGTCACCTGGAGGCTGCTGGGAAGTTCTGACCCTCGCCCACAGGTATGAGGGCTCCTAACTCAGCATTCAGCAGTTACAGAAGAAGGGTCTGCACCCTCAGCACTCCAAGAATGAGGAAGGGGACAAAATGCAGAAGAGGGGTTTGTCCCAGGCAAAGCCCCTTAAAAATCCCTGGGAGATAAAAATAGAATCTGGGCAATAAAATAAAGTCTAACCTTTTTTATCCTTTGTGCTTTGTCTAATTTCACGTGCTCCTAGGGTCCCGCATACAGAGGTTCCACACCCGGCACTTCAGACCAGATTTTCTAGTGCAGAATGGCTGGGTCGACACCTCAGATCCTGGGGCACAGTGCACACTCCGTGATATAGAGCCTGAGCTGCAGCCAGCCGGGCCCTCAAGAGCTCCGCCCCCTCCCTCCCACTGACTCTGACAGGATCTCTACACAGCAGCCCAGCCCACAGCCCACGGGGTAGCACATGCTCTCACCTCTCCATTCTCTGATCAAAATATAAAGTTTCCTTTGCTTCTGAACCAAACTCAGTCTCGATCTTTTGGCTCCAATGACACTGGGCAGGGGGACACTTGTTGGGATCCACTCTGGAGGATCAGTAACAGAAATTGAGAACATTGTAACTTCAATGAACAGATGTGTGAGCCAAACTGTAATTAACATAGAACAGTGTATAAGGCTCGGGCAAAATAAGATGTTTCTAACACTTCCATTTGATATTTCCATCACTTTATTATAAGCAAGTTCAGTGAAAAGGTTTGTCTTATTTGTCAGGTCAATATTAGAGAAACGAAGTGATTTCTTTCCAAGGATGTACATCTAGTAATCTTGGTTAAAGCTTCAATCTTGTTTTAAATGCTTTTCCATTGAAAATGATACCTCTCTTTCAGCTGCCCCATTTATGAGAAGTATAAAGTCTTATAATTTATTATTACCAAAGGGGAAAGGTGAGAGGAGGGATAAATTAACAGTTTGAGATTAACACATACACACTGCTATGTATAAAATCGATCATCAACAAGGAACTACTGTATAGCACCAGGAACTACACTCAATATTTTACAATAACCTATAAGGGGAAATAATCTGAAAAAGAATAGATATTTTTATTGACATCATCTATCAATGACAGTTAAAATGGAACCTAAGGGAAGCCGGTGGTGAGTGCTTCTGACCCTGAAGACTTCAGTCATCTAAAGTTTGGACTCTGCCTACTTCCCAAGGCCCTTAATGAACATATGTGTAGCCGTAGCTTAAAAAATTCCCCAGTTTGGGTTGTGGAGAGACACTGATTTTGTAAAAGCCCTGGTGTTCTCCTCATATGAATGGGACACTTTCTACAGCTAAAACATGCCTGTCACACCCAGAGGATGGTATAACATCTGATCGGGAAGAGTTTGGAAAAGGCATCTCATCTCCTCATCTCCTGGTGCTCGGGTTCACCCCTCCAGCGTCTTTACGAACAGTCTCCCCACTTGGAGATGTCAGCACTGTCAACATCTTGTTGCAGACAGTTTGGAATTTGTCCAGAGGATGAAGCAGAAGGTGGAGGAACAATGAGAGACAAGTCTTAGGTGTTCGGACAGGCACATGTCACTCTTATTTCCAATCAGGAAGACGAATTGACCAAAGGCTAGGGTTGCCCATGGAAACAGAATAGGGCTTGAGGAAATCCCGCTGCTTTGTGGCCAGTTCCCATAAACACAAGTTGAAAAATGGAACTCAGGGACACTAAAATTCACGAAACTGCAGAGTTGAAAATATCTGTCACTGAAAAATGTCTTGAGGAAAGTCAGAGAAAAGGATGTGTAAGCAACGGAGAATGGCAGGAAAGGGATTGGAAGAGGTAGAAAGGACTCGCCATTAAGCACAAGAAAAGGGGCTGAACATTGCCAACATTGCAGTTGGCCAAAAAGGGTGTATGCGTCTTTTTCTGTATATATTCAAGAAAAGGGCATACACTTTTTTAGCCAACCAAACAGGTGGGCACTGGAAATCAATACTACAAAACATATCACTTCGCATCAGTCAGAAGAGCCGTCCTCATAAAGTGTAAACACCAGAAATGCAGGACAGGGCAAGGAGAAAAGGGAGCCCTGTGAGGCTTATACTGGAAATGTATATTGCCAACGGTCACTCTGGAGAAGTGTATTGTGTTTACTAAAGCATCTAAAAAATGAGCTACAGAGCACAGGGCACTTGCACTCATGGACGTATATCTTGGGAAAAACAAAAATCGAGAGGACACAGGCACCCCAATGTATACCGCCTCACTGTTTAAAAGATCCTCGACTAGGATATAACTTAAATGTCTCAGGAGGGAAAAAATGGATACAGATGTGGTGCTTATGTAGAGTGGAATATGACTCAGCCTGGAAATCAATGAAATATGGCCACTTGTAACAACTCCAGAGGAGTTACGTATGATCATTCAAAGTCAGAGAATTCAAAAACAAAAAGACATACTATATCACTAATACATGGAATGTAAACTTGGCTACACATGAACTGAATTACAAAACAGAACAGGGTGTCAAATATAGAAAACCAACTTATTCTTGCTTAGAGATAAAGGTGAGTTGGGGTGCTGCATAAAACCAGAGATTGAAATTAGCACAGATACAGTTCCATAAGCCAAATATGTAATAGTCAAGACCTACAACTTGCTCAACAAAATGGACTCAACACCCCATATTCAACGCCTAGGAATATACCTGACTAATAAGAATCTTCAAACCCATGGTTTTATATGTCTCCGTAAGAGAATCAAGTGTGTGTACAGTGGCATGAACACATCAGTGAAAATACGATAAATCCCATTATCAAAATAAATTACAGAAACAAAAAACACAATGACAGTGAAATAGAGAGCAATTCTTAGAGAGCAATTCTCAAATAATTCATTCAGGGCTTGTGATGCAACCTGGATTTACCACATCTACACCCAGAGCTGGGTGTGACATAAGGCTGGACACTTCGGGCTGATAGCATTGGTGAGATTCGGTGAGCAAACTCAGACCCTTTGAAGTCATACTGCATGGTACCCATTCCATGGGTCCCAACTCTCCAAGTTTAAGGGATTCTTCCTTCAGTTAAATCATGCATGGGAAGCCCAGAGTACGGTCCCCTGTGTGATTGGGAAACGTTTTCAAAGGCATCTCAGTTTTCGAGCCCAGGGACTAGGCTTCACCATTCCAGACGCTTTACTAACACTCTCCCCACTTGGAGAGTCAGTGCCTTTAACCTCCTGTTTGGCACAGTTTGCAATTTCTGCACAAGATGAACAGGAATAGGTAGAACCAATAAGGGACTAGCTGTAGGTGTCTGCACGGGCAAATGGAACGCTCATTTCCCACCAGGAAGAGGAATTAACCAAAGTCTCAGCATGCCCGGCCAGAAACAGATTAGGGCCTGAACCAATCCTGCGGTTTTGCAGCCAGCTCACAAGAAAGCGAGTTGAAGAAAGGAGCTCAGGGGCACTGTAATTCACAAACCTGCAGAGTTATGAATGACAGCTATCGTCCCAAAATGTATTGAAGTAAGTCTTAAAAGAGGACTTGAAAGCGGGGCAGAATTTCAGGAAAACGATTTCAGGGGGTAGACTGGAATTGCACTTAGAGCATAGGAAATGAGGCAGAATGTCGACAATGATGCACTTGGCCAAAAAGGGCGTATGCGTTTTTTCCTGAATATATTCAGGAAAAAACGCATACGCACTTTTTGGCTAACCAAGCAAGCGTGTAAAGGAAATCTGCACTACAATGAAGTCTCACTGCCCCCCGGTCAAAAGGGCATTCTGAAAAACGTGTAAAATGCAGACAGGCAGGACAGGTCATGGAGAACAGGGAGCCTTGTTATGCTGATGGGCGGGATGTAAATTGCCAACAGCCACGCTGGAGAAGTGTATGGTGTTTCCTGAAACACGTAGGAAACAAAGCAACACAGCCTATGGCACTTCCACTTATGGTCCTATAGCTTAGGGAAACTAAAATCAAAAACACACAGCCACCCCAAAGTTTGGGACGGCTCTGTTTACAAGAACCTCGTCTACGGAAAAAGTTAGATATCCGAGACAGCAAAAAATGGATAAAGAAGTTGTGGTACGCACGTACAATGGAATATCACTCAGCAATGATATCTACGTCATCAGGACGGTAGCGGCATAATCAGTGGATTCAGGTACGATGATTCTACGAGAAATATGTCACACAGAAAAAGAAACATCATAAGATATCAGTAATACACGGAATATGAACTTGGCTACACATGAACTGAATTACAAAACAGAACAGGATCTCAAATTTAGAAAACACACTTATGCTTGCTTATGGGGAAAGGTGAGTTGGGGTGCTGCATAAAACCAGAGATTGAAATTAGCACAGATACCGTTCCATAAGCCAAATATATAATAAACAAGACCTACTCCTTGTTCAACGAAATGGACTCAACAGCCCATATTCAACGCCTGGGAATATACGTGACAAGTAATAATCTTAAAACCCATGGATTTATATGTCTCCATAAGGAAATCAAGCGTGTGTACAGCGGCCTAAACGCAGCAGTGAAAATCCGATAAATCCCATTATCAAAATAAATTTCAAAAACAAAACACAATGACAGTGAAATAGAGAGCAATTCTTAAATAATTCATTCAGGGCTTGTGATGCAACCTGCATTTACCACATCTACACCCAGAGCTGGGTGAGACATAAGGCTGGACACTTCGGGCTGATAGCATTGGTGAGGTTCGGTGAGCAAACGCAGACCCTTTGAAGTCATACTCCATGGTACGCATTCCATGGGTCCCAACTCTCCAGGTGTAAGGGATTCTTCCTTCAGCTAAAACATGCATGGGAAACACAGTGTATGGTCCACCATGTGGTTGGGAAACGTTTTCAAATGCATCTCAGTTTTCGTCCCCTGGTACTCGGGTTCACCATTCCAGACGCTTTACGAACACTCTCCCCACTTGGAGAGTCAGTGCCTTTAACCTCCTGTTTGGCACAGTTTGCAATTTCTGCGCAAGATGAACAGGAATAGGGAGAACCAATGAGAGACTAGCTGTAGGTGTCTGCACGGGCAAATGGAACGCTCATTTCCCACCAGGAAGAGGAATTAACCAAAGGCTCAGCATGCCCGACCGGAAACAGATTAGGGCCTGAAGCAATCCTGCGGTATTGCGGCCAGCTCACAAGAAAGCGAGTTGAAGAAAGGAGCTCAGAGGCACTGTAATTCACAAACCTGCAGAGCTATGAATGACAGCTATCGTCCAAAAATGTATCGAAGTAAGTCTTCGAAGAGGACTTGAAAGCGCGGCAGAATTTCAGGAAAATGATTTCAGGGGGTAGACTAGAATTGCACTTAAAGCATAGGAAAAGAGGCAGAATGTCGACAATGATGCACTTGGACAAAAAGGGCGTATGCGTTTTTTCCTGAATATATTCATGAAAAAACGCATACGCACTTTTTGGCCAACGAAGCAAGCGTGTAAAGGAAATCTGCACTACAATGAAGTCTCACTGCCCCCTGGTCAAAAGGGCCATCTGAAAAACGTGTAAAATCCAGAAAGGCAGGACAGGTCATGGAGAACAGGGAGCCTTGTTATGCTGATGGGCGGGATGTAAATTGCCAACAGCCACTCTGGAGAACTGTATGGTGTTTCCTGAAACACGTAGGAAACAAAGCAACACAGCCTATGGCACTTCCACTTATGGTCCTATAGCTTAGGGAAATTAAAATCAAAAACACACAGCCACCCCAAAGTTTGGGACGGCTCTGTTTACAAGAACCTCGTCTACGGTACAAGTTAATTATCCGAGAAAGCAAAAAATGGATAAAGAAATTGTGGTACGCACGTACAATGGAATATCACTCAGCAATGAAATCTATGTCATCAGGCCCGTAGAGGCATAATGAGTGTATTCAGGTATGATGATTCTACGAGAAATAAGTCACACAGAAAAAGAAACATCATAAGATATCACTAATACACGGAATGTAAACTTGGCTACACATGAACTGAATTACAAAACAAAACAAGGTCTCAAATTTAGAAAACCAACTTATGCTTGCTTATGGGGAAACGTGAGCTGGGGTGCTGCATAAAACCAGAGATTGAAATTAGCACAGATACCGTTCCATAAGCCAAATATATAAAAGACCAAACCTACTCCTTGCTCAACGAAATGGACTCAACACCCCATATTCAACGCCTGGGAATATACCTGTCAAGCAAGAATCTTAAAACCCATGGATTTATATGTCTCCATAAGGAAATCAAGCATGTGTACAGCGGCCTAAACGCAGCAGTGAAAATCCGATAAATCCCATTACCAAAATAAATTTCAAAAACAAAACACAATGACAGTGAAATAGAGAGCAATTCTTAGAGAGCAATTCTCAAATAATTCATTCAGGGCTTGTGATGCAACCTGGATTTACCACATCTACACCCAGAGCTGGGTGTGACATAAGGCTGGACACTTCGGGCTGATAGCATTGGTGAGATTCGGTGAGCAAACTCAGACCCTTTGAAGTCATACTGCATGGTACCCATTCCATGGGTCCCAACTCTCCAAGTTTAAGGGATTCTTCCTTCAGTTAAATCATGCATGGGAAGCCCAGAGTACGGTCCCCTGTGTGATTGGGAAACGTTTTCAAAGGCATCTCAGTTTTCGAGCCCAGGGACTAGGCTTCACCATTCCAGACGCTTTACTAACACTCTCCCCACTTGGAGAGTCAGTGCCTTTAACCTCCTGTTTGGCACAGTTTGCAATTTCTGCACAAGATGAACAGGAATAGGTAGAACCAATAAGGGACTAGCTGTAGGTGTCTGCACGGGCAAATGGAACGCTCATTTCCCACCAGGAAGAGGAATTAACCAAAGTCTCAGCATGCCCGGCCAGAAACAGATTAGGGCCTGAACCAATCCTGCGGTTTTGCAGCCAGCTCACAAGAAAGCGAGTTGAAGAAAGGAGCTCAGGGGCACTGTAATTCACAAACCTGCAGAGTTATGAATGACAGCTATCGTCCCAAAATGTATTGAAGTAAGTCTTAAAAGAGGACTTGAAAGCGGGGCAGAATTTCAGGAAAACGATTTCAGGGGGTAGACTGGAATTGCACTTAGAGCATAGGAAATGAGGCAGAATGTCGACAATGATGCACTTGGCCAAAAAGGGCGTATGCGTTTTTTCCTGAATATATTCAGGAAAAAACGCATACGCACTTTTTGGCTAACCAAGCAAGCGTGTAAAGGAAATCTGCACTACAATGAAGTCTCACTGCCCCCCGGTCAAAAGGGCATTCTGAAAAACGTGTAAAATGCAGACAGGCAGGACAGGTCATGGAGAACAGGGAGCCTTGTTATGCTGATGGGCGGGATGTAAATTGCCAACAGCCACGCTGGAGAAGTGTATGGTGTTTCCTGAAACACGTAGGAAACAAAGCAACACAGCCTATGGCACTTCCACTTATGGTCCTATAGCTTAGGGAAACTAAAATCAAAAACACACAGCCACCCCAAAGTTTGGGACGGCTCTGTTTACAAGAACCTCGTCTACGGAAAAAGTTAGATATCCGAGACAGCAAAAAATGGATAAAGAAGTTGTGGTACGCACGTACAATGGAATATCACTCAGCAATGATATCTACGTCATCAGGACGGTAGCGGCATAATCAGTGGATTCAGGTACGATGATTCTACGAGAAATATGTCACACAGAAAAAGAAACATCATAAGATATCAGTAATACACGGAATATGAACTTGGCTACACATGAACTGAATTACAAAACAGAACAGGATCTCAAATTTAGAAAACACACTTATGCTTGCTTATGGGGAAAGGTGAGTTGGGGTGCTGCATAAAACCAGAGATTGAAATTAGCACAGATACCGTTCCATAAGCCAAATATATAATAAACAAGACCTACTCCTTGTTCAACGAAATGGACTCAACAGCCCATATTCAACGCCTGGGAATATACGTGACAAGTAATAATCTTAAAACCCATGGATTTATATGTCTCCATAAGGAAATCAAGCGTGTGTACAGCGGCCTAAACGCAGCAGTGAAAATCCGATAAATCCCATTATCAAAATAAATTTCAAAAACAAAACACAATGACAGTGAAATAGAGAGCAATTCTTAAATAATTCATTCAGGGCTTGTGATGCAACCTGCATTTACCACATCTACACCCAGAGCTGGGTGAGACATAAGGCTGGACACTTCGGGCTGATAGCATTGGTGAGGTTCGGTGAGCAAACGCAGACCCTTTGAAGTCATACTCCATGGTACGCATTCCATGGGTCCCAACTCTCCAGGTGTAAGGGATTCTTCCTTCAGCTAAAACATGCATGGGAAACACAGTGTATGGTCCACCATGTGGTTGGGAAACGTTTTCAAATGCATCTCAGTTTTCGTCCCCTGGTACTCGGGTTCACCATTCCAGACGCTTTACGAACACTCTCCCCACTTGGAGAGTCAGTGCCTTTAACCTCCTGTTTGGCACAGTTTGCAATTTCTGCGCAAGATGAACAGGAATAGGGAGAACCAATGAGAGACTAGCTGTAGGTGTCTGCACGGGCAAATGGAACGCTCATTTCCCACCAGGAAGAGGAATTAACCAAAGGCTCAGCATGCCCGACCGGAAACAGATTAGGGCCTGAAGCAATCCTGCGGTATTGCGGCCAGCTCACAAGAAAGCGAGTTGAAGAAAGGAGCTCAGAGGCACTGTAATTCACAAACCTGCAGAGCTATGAATGACAGCTATTGTCCAAAAATGTATCGAAGTAAGTCTTCGAAGAGGACTTGAAAGCGCGGCAGAATTTCAGGAAAATGATTTCAGGGGGTAGACTAGAATTGCACTTAAAGCATAGGAAAAGAGGCAGAATGTCGACAATGATGCACTTGGACAAAAAGGGCGTATGCGTTTTTTCCTGAATATATTCATGAAAAAACGCATACGCACTTTTTGGCCAACGAAGCAAGCGTGTAAAGGAAATCTGCACTACAATGAAGTCTCACTGCCCCCTGGTCAAAAGGGCCATCTGAAAAACGTGTAAAATCCAGACAGGCAGGACAGGTCATGGAGAACAGGGAGCCTTGTTATGCTGATGGGCGGGATGTAAATTGCCAACAGCCACGCTGGAGAAGTGTATGGTGTTTCCTGAAACACGTAGGAAACAAAGCAACACAGCCTATGGCACTTCCACTTATGGTCCTATAGCTTAGGGAAACTAAAATCAAAAACACACAGCCACCCCAAAGTTTGGGACGGCTCTGTTTACAAGAACCTCGTCTACGGAAAAAGTTAGATATCCGAGACAGCAAAAAATGGATAAAGAAGTTGTGGTACGCACGTACAATGGAATATCACTCAGCAATGAAATCTATGTCATCAGGCCCGTAGAGGCATAATGAGTGTATTCAGGTATGATGATTCTACGAGAAATAAGTCACACAGAAAAAGAAACATCATAAGATATCACTAATACACGGAATGTAAACTTGGCTACACATGAACTGAATTACAAAACAAAACAAGGTCTCAAATTTAGAAAACCAACTTATGCTTGCTTATGGGGAAACGTGAGCTGGGGTGCTGCATAAAACCAGAGATTGAAATTAGCACAGATACCGTTCCATAAGCCAAATATATAAAAGACCAAACCTACTCCTTGCTCAACGAAATGGACTCAACACCCCATATTCAACGCCTGGGAATATACCTGTCAAGCAAGAATCTTAAAACCCATGGATTTATATGTCTCCATAAGGAAATCAAGCATGTGTACAGCGGCCTAAACGCAGCAGTGAAAATCCGATAAATCCCATTACCAAAATAAATTTCAAAAACAAAACACAATGACAGTGAAATAGAGAGCAATTCTTAGAGAGCAATTCTCAAATAATTCATTCAGGGCTTGTGATGCAACCTGGATTTACCACATCTACACCCAGAGCTGGGTGTGACATAAGGCTGGACACTTCGGGCTGATAGCATTGGTGAGATTCGGTGAGCAAACTCAGACCCTTTGAAGTCATACTGCATGGTACCCATTCCATGGGTCCCAACTCTCCAAGTTTAAGGGATTCTTCCTTCAGTTAAATCATGCATGGGAAGCCCAGAGTACGGTCCCCTGTGTGATTGGGAAACGTTTTCAAAGGCATCTCAGTTTTCGAGCCCAGGGACTAGGCTTCACCATTCCAGACGCTTTACTAACACTCTCCCCACTTGGAGAGTCAGTGCCTTTAACCTCCTGTTTGGCACAGTTTGCAATTTCTGCACAAGATGAACAGGAATAGGTAGAACCAATAAGGGACTAGCTGTAGGTGTCTGCACGGGCAAATGGAACGCTCATTTCCCACCAGGAAGAGGAATTAACCAAAGTCTCAGCATGCCCGGCCAGAAACAGATTAGGGCCTGAACCAATCCTGCGGTTTTGCAGCCAGCTCACAAGAAAGCGAGTTGAAGAAAGGAGCTCAGGGGCACTGTAATTCACAAACCTGCAGAGTTATGAATGACAGCTATCGTCCCAAAATGTATTGAAGTAAGTCTTAAAAGAGGACTTGAAAGCGGGGCAGAATTTCAGGAAAACGATTTCAGGGGGTAGACTGGAATTGCACTTAGAGCATAGGAAATGAGGCAGAATGTCGACAATGATGCACTTGGCCAAAAAGGGCGTATGCGTTTTTTCCTGAATATATTCAGGAAAAAACGCATACGCACTTTTTGGCTAACCAAGCAAGCGTGTAAAGGAAATCTGCACTACAATGAAGTCTCACTGCCCCCCGGTCAAAAGGGCATTCTGAAAAACGTGTAAAATGCAGACAGGCAGGACAGGTCATGGAGAACAGGGAGCCTTGTTATGCTGATGGGCGGGATGTAAATTGCCAACAGCCACGCTGGAGAAGTGTATGGTGTTTCCTGAAACACGTAGGAAACAAAGCAACACAGCCTATGGCACTTCCACTTATGGTCCTATAGCTTAGGGAAACTAAAATCAAAAACACACAGCCACCCCAAAGTTTGGGACGGCTCTGTTTACAAGAACCTCGTCTACGGAAAAAGTTAGATATCCGAGACAGCAAAAAATGGATAAAGAAGTTGTGGTACGCACGTACAATGGAATATCACTCAGCAATGATATCTACGTCATCAGGACGGTAGCGGCATAATCAGTGGATTCAGGTACGATGATTCTACGAGAAATATGTCACACAGAAAAAGAAACATCATAAGATATCAGTAATACACGGAATATGAACTTGGCTACACATGAACTGAATTACAAAACAGAACAGGATCTCAAATTTAGAAAACACACTTATGCTTGCTTATGGGGAAAGGTGAGTTGGGGTGCTGCATAAAACCAGAGATTGAAATTAGCACAGATACCGTTCCATAAGCCAAATATATAATAAACAAGACCTACTCCTTGTTCAACGAAATGGACTCAACAGCCCATATTCAACGCCTGGGAATATACGTGACAAGTAATAATCTTAAAACCCATGGATTTATATGTCTCCATAAGGAAATCAAGCGTGTGTACAGCGGCCTAAACGCAGCAGTGAAAATCCGATAAATCCCATTATCAAAATAAATTTCAAAAACAAAACACAATGACAGTGAAATAGAGAGCAATTCTTAAATAATTCATTCAGGGCTTGTGATGCAACCTGCATTTACCACATCTACACCCAGAGCTGGGTGAGACATAAGGCTGGACACTTCGGGCTGATAGCATTGGTGAGGTTCGGTGAGCAAACGCAGACCCTTTGAAGTCATACTCCATGGTACGCATTCCATGGGTCCCAACTCTCCAGGTGTAAGGGATTCTTCCTTCAGCTAAAACATGCATGGGAAACACAGTGTATGGTCCACCATGTGGTTGGGAAACGTTTTCAAATGCATCTCAGTTTTCGTCCCCTGGTACTCGGGTTCACCATTCCAGACGCTTTACGAACACTCTCCCCACTTGGAGAGTCAGTGCCTTTAACCTCCTGTTTGGCACAGTTTGCAATTTCTGCGCAAGATGAACAGGAATAGGGAGAACCAATGAGAGACTAGCTGTAGGTGTCTGCACGGGCAAATGGAACGCTCATTTCCCACCAGGAAGAGTAATTAACCAAAGTCTCAGCATGCCCGACCGGAAACAGATTAGGGCCTGAAGCAATCCTGCGGTATTGCGGCCAGCTCACAAGACAGCGAGTTGAAGAAAGGAGCTCAGAGGCACTGTAATTCACAAACCTGCAGAGCTATGAATGACAGCTATCGTCCAAAAATGTATCGAAGTAAGTCTTCGAAGAGGACTTGAAAGCGCGGCAGAATTTCAGGAAAACGATTTCAGGGGGTAGACTAGAATTGCACTTAAAGCATAGGAAAAGAGGCAGAATGTCGACAATGATGCACTTGGACAAAAAGGGCGTGTGCGTTTTTTCCTGAATATATTCATGAAAAAACGCATACGCACTTTTTGGCCAACCAAGCAAGCGTGTAAAGGAAATCTGCACTACAATGAAGACTCACTGCCCCCCGGTCAAAAGGGCCATCTGAAAAACGTGTAAAATCCAGAAAGGCAGGACAGGTCATGGAGAACAGGGAGCCTTGTTATGCTGATGGGCGGGATGTAAATTGCCAACAGCCACTCTGGAGAAGTGTATGGTGTTTCCTGAAACACGTAGGAAACAAAGCAACACAGCCTATGGCACTTCCACTTATGGTCCTATAGCTTAGGGAAATTAAAATCAGAAACACACAGCCACCCCAAAGTTTGGGACGGCTCTGTTTACAAGAACCTCGTCTACGGTACAAGTTAATTATCCGAGAAAGCAAAAAATGGATAAAGAAATTGTGGTACGCACGTACAATGGAATATCACTCAGCAATGAAATCTACGTCATCAGGCCCGTAGCGGCATAATGAGTGTATTCAGGTATGATGATTCTACGAGAAATAAGTCACACAGAAAAAGAAACATCATAAGATATCACTAATAGACGGAATGTATACTTGGCTACACATGAACTGAATTACAAAACAAAACAAGGTCTCAAATTTAGAAACCCAACTTATGCTTGCTTATGGGGAAACATGAGCTGGGGTGCTGCATAAAACCAGAGATTGAAATTAGCACAGATACCGTTCCATAAGCCAAATATATAAAAGACCAAACCTACTCCTTGCTCAACGAAATGGACTCAACACCCCATATTCAACGCCTGGGAATATACCTGTCAAGCAAGAATCTTAAAACCCATGGATTTATATGTCTCCATAAGGAAATCAAGCATGTGTACAGCGGCCTAAACGCAGCAGTGAAAATCCGATAAATCCCATTACCAAAATAAATTTCAAAAACAAAACACAATGACAGTGAAATAGAGAGCAATTCTTAGAGAGCAATTCTCAAATAATTCATTCAGGGCTTGTGATGCAACCTGGATTTACCACATCTACACCCAGAGCTGGGTGTGACATAAGGCTGGACACTTCGGGCTGATAGCATTGGTGAGATTCGGTGAGCAAACTCAGACCCTTTGAAGTCATACTGCATGGTACCCATTCCAAGGGTCCCAACTCTCCAAGTTTAAGGGACTCTTCCTTCAGTTAAAACATGCATGGGAAGCCCAGAGTACAGTCCCCCGTGTGATTGGGAAACGTTTTCAAATGCATCTCAGTTTTCGAGCCCAGGGACTCAGCTTCACCATTCCAGACGCTTTACTAACACTCTCCCCACTTGGAGAGTCAGTGCCTTTAACCTCCTGTTTGGCACAGTTTGCAATTTCTGCACAAGATGAACAGGAATAGGTAGAACCATTGAGGGACTAGCTGTAGGTGTCTGCACGGGCAAATGGAATGCTCATTTCCCACCAGGAAGAGGAATTAACCAAAGTCTCAGCATGCCCGGCCGGAAACAGATTAGGGCCTGAACCAATCCTGCGGTTTTGCGGCCAGCTCACAAGAAAGCGAGTTGAAGAAAGGAGCTCAGGGGCACTGTAATTCACAAACCTGCAGAGTTATGAATGACAGCTATCGTCCAAAAATGTATTGAAGTAAGTCTTAAAAGAGGACTTGAAAGCGGGGCAGAATTTCAGGAAAACGATTTCAGGGGGTAGACTGGAATTGCACTTAGAGCATAGGAAATGAGGCAGAATGTCGACAATGATGCACTTGGCCAAAAAGGGCGTATGCGTTTTTTCCTGAATATATTCAGGAAAAAACGCATACGCACTTTTTGGCTAACCAAGCAAGCGTGTAAAGGAAATCTGCACTACAATGAAGTCTCACTGCCCCCCGGTCAAAAGGGCATTCTGAAAAACGTGTAAAATGCAGAAAGGCAGGACAGGTCATGGAGAACAGGGAGCCTTGTTATGCTGATGGGCGGGATGTAAATTGCCAACAGCCACTCTGGAGAAGTGTATGGTGTTTCCTGAAACACGTAGGAAACAAAGCAACACAGCCTATGGCACTTCCACTTATGGTCCTATAGCTTAGGGAAACTAAAGTCAAAAACACACAGCCACCTCAAAGTTTGGGACGGCTCTGTTTACAAGAACCTCGTCTACGGAAAAAGTTAGATAACCGAGACAGCAAAAAATGGATAAAGAAGTTGTGGTACGCACGTACAATGGAATATCACTCAGCAATGATATCTACGTCATCAGGACCGTAGCGGCATAATCAGTGGATTCAGGTACGATGATTCTACGAGAAATATGTCACACAGAAAAAGAAACATCATAAGATATCAGTAATACACGGAATATAAACTTGGCTACACATGAACTGAATTACAAAACAGAACAGTGTCTCAAATTTAGAAAACCAAGTTATGCTTGCTTATGGGGAAAGGTGAGTCGGGGTGCTGCATAAAACCAGAGATTGAAATTAGCACAGATACCTTTCGATAAGCCAAATATAGAATAGACAAGACCTACTCCTTGCTCAACGAAATGGACTCAACACCCCATAGTCTACGCCTGGGAATATACGTGACAAGTAATAATCTTAAAACCCATGGATTTATATGTCTCCATAAGGAAATCAAGCGTGTGTACAGCGACCTAAACTCAGCAGTGAAAATCCGATAAATCCCATTATCAAAATAAATTTCAAAAACAAAACACAATGACAGTGTAATAGAGAGCAATTCTTAAATAATTCATTCAGGGCTTGTGATGCAACCTGGATTTACCACATCTACACCCAGAGCTGGGTGAGACATAAGGCTGGACACTTCGGGCTGATAGCATTGGTGAGGTTCGGTGACCAAACCAGACCCTTTGAAGTCATACTGCATGGTACCCATTCCATAGGTCCCAACTCTCCAGGTTTAAGAGATTCTTCCTTCAGCTAAAACATGCATGGGAAACCCAGAGTATGGTCCACCGTGTGATTGGGAAACGTTTTCAAAAGCATCTCAGTTTTCGTCCCCTGGTACTCGGGTTCACCATTCCAGACGCTTTACTAACACTCTCCCCACTTGGAGAGTCAGTGCCTTTAACCTCCTGTTTGGCACAGTTTGCAATTTCTGCGCAAGATGAACAGGAATAGGGAGAATCAGTGAGAGACTAGCTGTAGGTGTCTGCATGGGCAAATGGAATGCTCATTTCCCACCAGGAAGACGAATTAACCAAAGGCTCAGCGTGCCCTGCCGGAATCAGATTAGGGCCTGAAGCAATCCTGCAGTTTTGTGGCCAGGTCACAAGAAAGCAAGTTGAAGAAAGGAGCTCAGGGGCACTGTAATTCACAAACCTGCAGAGTTATGAATGACAGCTACCGTCCAAAAATGTATTGAAGTAAGTCTTCGAACAGGACTTGAAAGCGGGGCAGAATTTCAGTAAAACGATTTCAGGGGGTAGACTGGAATTGCACTTAAAGCATAGGAAAAGAGGCAGAATGTCGACAATGATGCACTTGGCAAAAAGGCCTATGCATTTTTTCGTGAATATATTCACGAAAAAATGCATACGTGCTTTTTGGCCAACCAAGCAAGCGTGTAAAGGAAATCTGCACTACAATTAAGTCTCACTGCCCCCCGGTCAAAAGGGCCATGTGGAAAAAGTGTAAAATCCAGAAAGGCAGGACAGGTCTTGGAGAACAGGGAGCCTTGTTATGCTGATGGGCGTGATGTAAATTGCCAACAGGCACTCTGGAGAAGTGTATGGTGTTTCCTGAAACACGTAGGAAACAAAGCAACACAGCCTATGGCACTTCCACTTATGGTCCTATAGCTTAGGGAAATTAAAATCAAAAACACACAGCCACCCCAAAGTTTGGGACGGCTCTGTTTACAAGAACCTCGTCTACGGTACAAGTTAAATATCCGAGAAAGCAAAAAATGGATAAAGAAGTTGTGGTACGCACGTACAATGGAATATCACTCAGCAATGAAATCTACGGCATCGGGCCCGTAGCAGCATAATGAGTGGATTCAGGTACGATGATTCTACGAGAAATAAGTCACACAGAAAAAGAAACATCATAAGATATCACTAATACACGGAATGTAAACTTGTCTACACATGAACTGAATTACAAAACAGAACAGGGTCTCAAATTTAGAAAACCAACTTATGCTTGCCTATGGGGAAAGGTGAGTTGGGGTGCTGCATAAAACCAGAGATTGAAATTAGCACAGATACCATTCCATAAGTCAAATATATAATAGACAAGACCGACACCTTGCTCAACGAAATGGACTCAACACCCCATATTCAACGCCTGGGAATATACCTGACAAGTAAGAATCTTAAAACACATGGATTTATATGTCTCCATAAGGAAAGCAAGCGTGTGTACAGCGACCTAAACGCAGCAGTGAAAATCCGATAAATCCCATTATCAAAATAAATTTCAGAAACAAAACAAAATGCCAGTGAAATAGAGAGCAATTCTTAAATAATTCATTCAGGGCTTGTGATGCAACCTGGATTTACCATATCTACACCCAGAGCTGGGTGAGATATAAGGCCGGACACTTCGGGCTGATAGCATTGGTGAGGTTCGGTGAGCAAACACAGACTCTTTGAAGTCATACTGCATGGTACCCATTCCATAGGTCCCAACTCTCCAGGTTTAAGGGATTCTTCCTTCAGCTAAAACATGCATGGGAAACCCAGAGTATGGTCCACCGTGTGATTGGTAAACGTTTTCAAATGCATCTCAGTTTTCGTCCCCTGGTACTCGGGTTCACCATTCCAGACGCTTTACTAACACTCTCCCCACTTGGAGAGTCAGTGCCTTTAACCTCCTATTTGGCACAGTTTGCAAATTCTGCGCAAGATGAACAGGAATTGGGAGAACCAATGAGAGACTAGCTGTAGGTGTCGGCACGGGCAAATGTAACGCTCATTTCCCACCAGGAAGAGGAATTAACCAAAGCCTCCGCATGCTGTTCCGGAAGCAGACTGGGGCCTGAAGCAATCCTGCGGGTTTGCGGCCAGCTCACAAGGAAGCGAGTTGAAGAAAGGAGCTCAGGGTCACTGTAATTCACAAACCTGCAGAGTTATAAATGACAGCTATCATCCAAAAATATATTGAAGGAAGGCTCCGAAGAGGACTTGTAAGTGGGGCAGAATTGCAGGAAAACCATTTCAGGGGTTTGACTGCAATTGCCTTTAAAGCATAGGAAAAGAGGCAGAATGTCGACAATGATGCACTTGGCCAAAAAGGGCGTATGCGTTTTTTCCTGAATATATTCAGGAAAAAACGCATACGCCCTTTTTGGCCAACCAAGCAAGCATGTTAAAGAAATCTGCACTACAATGAAGTCTCACTGACCCCGGATCAAAAGGGCCATTTGAAAAATGTGTAAAATCCAGAAAAGCAGCACAGGCCCTGGAGAACAGGGAGCCTTGTTATGCTGATGGGCGGGATGTAAATTGCCAACAGCCACTCTGGAGAAGTGTATGGTGTTTTCTGAAACACGTAGAAAACAAAGCAACACAGCCTATGGCACTTCCACTTATGGTCCTATAGCTTAGGGAAATTTAAATCAAAAACACACAGCCACTCCAAATTTCGGACAGCTCTGTTTACAAGAACCTCGTCTATGGTACAAGCTAAATATCTCAGAAAGCGAAAAATGGATAAAAAAGTTGTGGTACGTACGTACAATGGTATATCATTCAGCAATGAAATCTATGTCATCAGGCCCGTAGCGGCATAATGAGTGGATTCAGGTACGATGATTCTACGTGAAATAAGTCACACAGAAAAAGAAACATCATAAGATATCACTAATACACGGAATGTAAACTTGGCTACACAAGAAGTGAATTACAAAACACAACAGGGTCTCACATTTAGAAAACCAAATTACGTTTGCTTATGGGGAAAGGTGAGTTGAGGTGCCGCATAAAACCAGAGAATGAAATTAGCACAGATACCGTTCCATAAGCCATATATGTAATATACATGATCTACTCCTTGCTCAACGAAATGGACTCAACATCACATATTCAACCCCAAGAATATACGTGACTAGAACGAGTCTTAAAACCTATGTATTTATATGTCTCCATAAGGGAATCCAGTGTGTGTACATCGGCATAAACGCAGCATTGAACATCAGCTAAATCCCATTGTACAAATAAATTTTAAAAACTATCACAAAGACTGTGAAATAGAGAGCAATTCTTAAATAATTCATTCATGGCTTGTGATGAGACCTGGGTTTACCACATCCACACCCACAGCTGGGTTAGACATAAGGCTGGACACTTGGGGCTGATAGGATTGGTGAGGTTCGGTCAGCAAATGCAGACCATTAGAAGTAATACTGCATGGTACCTATTCCAAGGTTCCCAGCTTTCCCGGTTTAAGGGATTCGTCCTTCAGCTCAAACATGCATGGGGAATGCCGAGTATGGTCCACCGTGTGATCAGAAAACGTTTTTAAATGCATCTCTGTTTTCGTCCCCTGGTCCTCGGGTTCACCATTCAAGACACTTTACTAACACTCTCCCCACTTGGAGAGTCAGTGCCTTTAACCTCCTGTTTGGTACAGTTTGCAATTTCTGCGAAAGATGAACAGGAATAGGGAGAACCAATGAGAGACTAGCTGTGGGTTTGTGGACAGGCACATTTAACTCTCATTTCCCTCCAGGAAGAGGAACTAACCACAGGCTCAGCGTTCCATGCCGGAACCAGATTAAGGCCTGAAGCAATCCTGCGGTTTTGCGGCCAATTCACAAGAAAGCGAGTTGAAGTAAGAGGCTCAGGGGCACTGTAATTCACAAACCTGCAGAGTTATAAATGACAGCTATCGTCCAAAAATATATTCAAGTAAGGCTGCAAAGAGGACTTGAAAACGGGGCAGAATTGCCGGAATGCGATTTCAGGAGGTAGACGGGAATTGCTCTGAAAGCATAGGAAAAGAGGCAAAACCTCGACAATGATGCACTTGACCAAAAAGTGCATATGCGTTTTTTTCCAGGGCCCTCATTTACGAGGGTAGGAGGCTCTCAGCATGCTCCAGGGGCCAACAGAGGCCCCACGTTGCCAAGGTGACGTGACTCAGCCAGCCACGTGTGACCTCACATCAGAGGGCCCACCTCACAGAAGGGTAAGGAACCCAGCCAGGATCAGACTCTCACCAGAGGGCCCACATCACCAAGGGGATGGGAACCAGGCAGGAGTGTCCTCACACCCGTGGGGCCACATCATCGAAAGTTGAGGTACCCAGCACATGTAGCCTCAAACCAGAGGACCCACATCACCATGGGTCTCGGAGTGAGGCAGGCAGGATTAACCTCACAACACATGGCCCACTGTATAAAAAAGGTGAGGAATCCAGCAGTTGGAACTTCCCAGCAGGCGGCCCAGAGCACCGAGGGTATGAGATCCAGGCCACAGTGAACTCACAGCAGAGGGCCCTCATCGTGATACTGTAAGCAACCCAGCCGTTGTGACCTCAGAGCACAAGGCCCACATCCCCATGGGGAAGCGAACCAAGCAGGAGTGTCATCGCACCAGTGGGCACACATCAGAAAAGGTGGGGAGCACAGCAGTTAGGGCCTGATGCCAGAGAGCCCTCATCACTGAGGGGACGTAGCTCCCAGAAGGCTCCAACTGCTACCAGAGGCCCGATGTCACCAATGCGGGGTGTGCCAGCCAGGCAGGAGTGACCTCAGAGCAGAGGGCCAACTTCACAGAAGTGTGAGGAAACCAAAGATGATCAGACTCTCACCAGAGGGCCCACATCACCAAGGGAATGGGAACAGGGCAGGAGTGTCCTCACACCAGTGGGGCCACATCACCGAAATGTGAGGGACCCAGCACACGTGGCCTCAAACCAGAGGACACACATCAAAAAGGAGCTGGGAGTGAGGCAGGCAGGAGGAGCCTCAAAACAGCGGGACCATAGAATAAAAAAGGTGAGGAATCCCACAGTTGGAACCTCCCATCAGGCAGCCAGCAGCAGCGAGGCTATGGGATCCAGTCCTGACTGAACTCACAACAGAGGGCCCTCATCATGAAACTGTGAGCAACCCAGCCGTTAGGACCTCAGAGCAGAAGGCCCACATTTCCATGGGGTTGGGAACCTGTCAGAAGTGTACTCACACCACAGGGCACACATCAGAGAATTTTGGGAGCCCAGAAGTTAGGGCCTGACGCCAGAGGGCCCTCATTACCGAGGGGAGGAGACTCCAAGAAGGCACCAACTCCCAATTGAGGGCCCAGGTCACCAAGGTAACGTGTGACAGCCAGGCAGGAGTGAGCTCACAGCACAGGGCCTACCTCACAGAAGGGTGAGGAACAAAGCCAGGATAAGACTCTCACCAGAGGGCCCACATTACCAAGGGAATCAGAACCAGGCAGGAGTGTCCTCACGCCAGTGTGGCAATATCATAGAAAGGTGAGGAACCCAGCAAATGTGGCCTAAACCAGAGAACCCACATCTCCAAGGGGCTCGGAGTGAGGCAGGCAGGAGTAGCCTCACAACACAGGGCCCATAGAATAAAAAAGCTGAGGAATCCAGCAGTGGGAACCTCCCAACAGATGGCCCAGAGCACCCAGTCTATGCGATCCAGGCCTCAGTGAACTCACAGCAGAGGACCCATATCATGAAACTGTGAGCAACCCAGACGTTGGGACCTCAGAGCAGAAGGCCCACATCCTCATGGGGTTGGGAACATGGTAAGAGTGTCCTCGCACCACTTAGAACGTATCAGAAAATGTGGGTACCCAGCAGTTAGGGCCTGACACCAGAGGGCCCTCATCACCAAGGGGAGGAGGCTCACAGCAGGCTCCAACTGCCACAAAAGGGCCGACGTCGCCAAGGCGGGGTGTGCCAGCTGGGCAGGAGTGACCTCAGAGCAGAGGGCCCACCTCAAAGAAGTGTGAGGAACCCAACCAGGATCAGACTCTCACCAGAGGGCCCACATCCCCAAGGGGATGGGAACCAGGCAGGAGTGTCCTCACACCAGTGGGGCCACATCAGCGAAAGGTGAGGAACCCAGAACACGTGGCCTCAAAGCAGAGGACCCACATCACCAAGAGGCTCAGAGTGAGGCAGGCAGGAGTTGCCTCACAACACAGGGCCCATAGAATAAAAAAGGTGAGGAATCCAGCAGTTGGAAGCTCCAAGCAGGTGGCCCAGAGCACCGAGGCTATGGGATCAATGCCGGAGTGAACTCACAGCAGAGGGCCCACATCCTGAAACTGTGAGCAACCCAGGCGTTGGGACTTCAGAGTAGAAGGCCCAAATCCCCATGGGGATGGGAACCTGGCAGGAGTGTCTTCGCACCAGTGGGCACACATCAGAAAATGTGGGGATACCAGCAGTTAGGGCCTAACGCCAGACGGCCCTCATCACAGAGGGGAGGAGGCTCCCAGCATGCTCCAACTGCAACCAGAGACCCCATGTGGCCAAGGCCATGTGTGCCAGCCAGGCAGGAGTGACCTCACAGCAGAGGGCCTTCCTCCCAGAAGTGTGAGGAATCCAGCCAGGATCAGACTCTCAGCAGAGGGCCCACATCACCAAGGGGATGGGAACCAGGCAGGAGTGTCCTCACACCAGTGGGGCCACATCAATAAAATGTGAGGAAACCGGCACATGTGGCCTCAAACCAGAGGACCTACATCACAAAGGGGCTGGGAGTGAGGCAGGCAGGATGAGCCTCACAACACAGGGTCCAAAGAATAAAAAAGGTGAGGAATCCAGCAGTTGGAACCTCCCAGCAGGCAGTCCACAGCACAGAGGCTATGGGATCTAGGCCTGAGTTAACTAACACCAGAGAGCCAACATGAGGAAACTGTGAGTAACCCAGGCGTTGGGACCTCAGACCAGAAGACCCACATCCGCATGGGGATGGGAACCTTACAGGAGTGTCCTGGCATCACTGGACTCACATCAGAAAACGTGGGGAGCCCAGCAGTTAGAGCCTGACGCCAGAGGGCCCTCATCACCGAGGAGAGGAGGCTCCAGGCAGGCTCCAACTGCCACCAGAGGGCCAAAGTCACCAGGCAATGGGAGAAAGCCAGGCAGGAGTTACCTCACAGCAGAGGGCCTACCTCAAAGAAGGGTGAGGAACCCAGCCAGGATAAGACTCTCACCAGAGAGCCCACATCACCAAGGGGATCGGAAGAAGGCAGGAGTGTCCTCACACCAGTGTGGCCACATTATAGAAAGGTGAGGAACCCAGCACATGTGGCCTAAACCAGAGGACCCACATCTCCAAGGTGCTTAGAGTGAGGCAGGCAGGAGTAGCCTCACAACACAGGGCCCATAGAATAAAAAATGTGAGGAATCCCGCAGTTGGAACCTCCCAGCAGGCGGCCAGAAGCAGTGAGGCTATGGGATCTAGGCCTGACTGAACTCACAACAGAGGACCCTCATCATGAAACTGTGAGCAACCCAGACGATGGGACCTCAGAGCAGAAGGCCCACATTCCCATGGGGTTGGGAACCTGGCAGGAGTGTACTCGCACCACAGGGCGCACATCAGAAAATTTTGGGAGCCCAGGAGTTAGGGCCTGACGCCAGAGGGCCCTCATTACCCAGGGGCGGAGACTCCCAGCAGGCACCAACTCCCAACTGAGGGCCCACGTCGCCAAGGTAACGTGTGCCAACCAGGCAGGAGTGACCTCACCGCAGAGGGCCTACCTCACAGAAGGGTGAGGAAACCAGCCAGGATAAGACTCTCACCAGTTTGTCCACCTCACCAAGGGGATCAGAACCAGGCAGAAGGGTCCTCACGCCAGGGTGGCCACATCATAGAAAGGTGAGGAACCCAGAACGTGTGGCCTAAATCAGAGGACCCACATCTCCAAGGGGCTAGGAGTGAGGCAGGCAGGAGTAGCCTCACAACACAGAGCCCATAGAATAAAAAATGTGAGGAATCCAGCAGTTGGAACCTGCCAGCAGGCGGCCCACAGCATGGAGTCTATGGGATCCAGGTCACAGAGAACTCACAACAGAGGGCCCACATCATGAAACTGTGAGCAACTGAGCCGTTGGGACTTCAGAACAGAAGGCCCACATCCCCATAGGGATGGGAACCTGGCAGGAGTGTACTCGCATCACTTAGCACGAATCAGAAAATGTGGGAACCCAGCAGTTAAGGCCTGAGGGCAGAGGGCCCTCATCACTGAGGGGAGGAGGCTCCCAGCAGGCTCCAATTGCCACCATAGGGCCGACGTCGCCAAGGAGGGGTGTGCCAGCCAGACAGGAATGACCTCAGAGCAGAGGGCCCACCTCAAAGAAGTGTGAAGAAACTCAACAAGGATCAGACTCTCACCAGAGGGCCAACATCACCAAGGGGATGGGAACCAGGCAGGAGTGTCCTCACACCAGTGGGGCCACATCAGCAACAGGTGAGGAGCCCAGCACATGTGACCTAAAACCAGAGGACCCACATCACCAAGTGGCTCAGAGTGAGGCAAGCAGGAGTTGTCTAACAACACAGGGCCCATAGAATAAAAAAGGTGAGGAATCCAGCAGTTTGAACCTCCCAGCAGGTGGCCCAGAGCACCCAGTCTATGGGATCCAGGCCACAGTGAACTCACAGCAGAGGGCCCACATCATGAAACTGTGAGCAACCCAGCCGGTGGGACCTCAGAGCAGAAGGCCCACATCACCATGGTGATGGGAACCTCGCAGGAGTGTCCTCGCACCACTTAGCATGTATCAGAAAATGTGGGAACCCAGCAGTTAGGGCCTGACGCCAGAGGGCCCTCATCACCAAGGGGAGGAGGCTCCCAGCAGGCTCCAACTGCCACCAGCCGGCCGACGTTGCCAAGGCAGTGTGTGCAAGCCAGGCAGGAGTGACCACAGAGCAGAGGGCCCACCTCACAGAAGTGTGAGGATCCCAACCAGGATCAGACTCTCACCAGAAGGTCCACATCACCAAGGGGATGGAAACCAGGCAGGAGTGCCCTCACACCAGTGGGGCCACATCAGCGAAAGATGAGGAACACAGCACATGTGGCCTCAAACAAGGGGACACACATCACGAAGGGGCTGGGACTGAGGCATGCAGGAGGAGACTCACAACAGAGGGCACATAGAATAAAAAAGGTGAGGAATCCAGGAGTTGGAAACTCCAGGCAGGCGGCCCAGAGCACCGACGCTATGGGATACAGGCCAGAGTGAACTCACAGCAAAGGGCCCACATCATGAAACTGTGAGCAACCCAGCCGTTGGGACCACAGAACAGAAGTCCCACATGCCCATGGGGATGGGAACCTGGCAGGAGTGTCCTCGCACCACTGGGCACACATCAGAAAATGTGTGGAGCCTAGCACTTAGGGCCTGACACCAGAGGGCCCTCATCACTGAGGGGAGGAGGCCCCAGCACGCTCCAACTGCCACCAGAGTGCCCACGTCACCAAGGCGATGTGTGCCAGCCAGGCACGATTGACCTCACAGCAGAGGGCCCACATCATGAAAGTGTGAGCAACCCAGCCGTTGGGACCTCAGAATAGAAGGCCCACAGCCCCATGTGGATGGGAACCTGGCAGGAGTGTCATCGCACCACTGGGCACACATCAGAAAATGTGGGGAGCCCAGCAGTTAGGCCCTGACGTCACTGGGCCCTCATCACCGAGGGGAGGAGGCTCCCAGCACGCTCCATCTGCAACCAGTGGGCCCATGTGGCCAAGGCGGGTTGTGCCAGTCAGGCAGGAGTGACCTCAGAGAAGAGGGCCCACCTCAAAGAAGTGTGAGGAACCCAGCCATGATCAGACTCTCACCAGAGGGCCCACATCACCAAGGGGATGGGAACCAGGCAGGAGTGTCCTCACACCAGTGGGGTCACATCATCAAAAGATGAGGAACCCAGCACATGTGGCCTCAAACCAGAGGACACACATCACCAAGGGGTTGGGAGTGAGGCAGGTGTCTGGACGGGCACATTTAACTATAATTTCCCACCAGGAAGAGGAATTAACCAAAGGGTCAGAGTGCCGTGCCGGACCCTGATTACGGCCTGAAGCAAACCTGTGGTTTTGTGGCCAGCTTACAAGGAAGCGAGTTAAGAAAGGAACTCAGGGGCACTGTCATTCACAAACCTGCAGTTATAAATGACAGCTATCGTCCAAAAATATATTGAAGTAAGGCAGCGAAGAAGACCTGAAAGTGGGGCAGAATTGCAGGAAACCGATTTCATGATGTAGACAGTAATTGCTTTTAAAGCATAGGAAAAGAGGCAGAACGTCTACAGTGATGCACTTGGCCAAGAAGGGCATATGCGTTTTATAGAGGGCCCTCATTAATGAGGGGAGGAGGCTCCCAGCACACACCAAAGGCCAACAGACGGCCCATGTCATCAAGGCGACGTGTGCCAGCCAGGCAGGAGAGACCTCATATCACAGGGTCTACCTCACAGAAGGGTGAGGTACCCAGCGAGGATCAGACTCTCACCAGAGGGCCCACATCACCAAGGGGATGGGAACCAGTCAGGAGTGTCCTCACACCAGTGGGGCCACATCATCCAAAGTTGAGGAACACAGCACATGTGACCTCAAACCAGAGGACACACATCACCAAGGGACTGGGAGTGAGGCAGGCAGGAGGAGCCTCAAAACAGAGGGCCCATAGAATAAAAAAGGTGAGGAATCGCGCAGTTGGATCCTCCCAGCAGGCGGCCAGGAGCAGCGAGGCTATGGGATCCAGGCCGGAATGAGCTCACACCAGAGGGCCCTCATCATTATACTGTGAGCAACCCAGCCGTTGGGACCTCAGAGCAGAAGGCCCACATCCACATGGGTATGGGAAACTGGCAGGAGTGCCATCACACCACTGGGCACACATCAGAAAATATGGGTACCCAGCAGTTAGTGACTGACGCCACAGGGCCCTCATCACCGAGGGGAGGAGGCTCCCAGCAAGCTCCAACTGCCACCAGAGGGCCGACGTCACCAAGGCAACGGGAGCAAGCCAGGCAGGAGTGACCTCACAGCAGAGGGCCCACCTCCCAGAAGTGTGACGAAACCAGTCAGGATCAGACTCTCACCAGACGGCCCACATCACCAAGGGGATGGGAACCAGGCAGGAGTGTCCTCACACCAGTGGGTCCACATCACTAAAAGGTGAGTAAACCAGCACATGTGGCCTGAAACCACAGGACCCACATCACCAAAGGGCTGGGAGTAAGGCAGGCAGGAGGAGCCTCACAACACAGGGCCCAAAGAATAAAAAAGGTGAGGTATCCAGCAGTTGGAACCTCGCAGCAGGTGGCCCAGAGCACAGGGACTATGGGATCCTGGCCTGAGTGAACTAACACCAGAGAGCCTATATCATGGAACTGTGAGCAACCCAGACGTTGGAACCACAGAGCAGAAGGCCCACATCCCCATGGGGATGGGAAACTTACAGGAGTGTCCTGTTATCACTGGGCTCACATCAGATAACATGGGGAGCCCAGCAGTGATGGCCTCACGCCAGAGGGCCCTCATCACCGAGGGGAGGAGGCTCCCAGTAGGTTCCAACTGCCACCAGAGGGCCGATGTCACCAAGGCAATGGGAAGCCAGGCAGGAGTTACCTCACAGCAGAGGGCCCACCTCACAGAAGGGTGAGGAACCCAGCCAGGATCAGACTCTCACCAGAGGGCTCATATCACCAAGGGGATGGGAACCAGGCACAAGTATCCTCACACCAGTGGGGCCACATCATCGAAAGGTGAGGGACCCAGCACACGTGGCCTCTAATCAGAGGACACACATAAACAAGGGGCTGGGAATGAGGCAGGCAGGAGGAGCCTCAAAAGAGAGGGCCCATAGAATAAAAAAGGTGAGGAATCCCGCAGTTGGAACCTCCCAGCAGGCGGCCTGGAGTAGCGAGGCTATGGGATCCAGGGTGAGTGAACTCACACCAGAGGGCCCTCATCATGAAACTGTGAGAAATCCAGACGTTGGGACCTCACAGCAGAAGGCCCACATTCCCATGGGCTTGGGAACCTGACAGGAATGTACTCGCACCACAGGGCGCACATCAGAAAATTTTGAGAGCCCAGGAGTTAGGGCCTGACGCCAGAGAGCCCTCATTACCGAGGGAAGGAGACTCCCAGCAGGCACCAACACACAATTGAGGGCCCACGTCGCCAAGATGACGTGTGCCAGTCAGGCAGGAGTGACCTCACAGCACAGGGCCTACCTAACAGAAGGGTGAGGAAACCAACCAGGATAAGACTCTCGCCAGAGGGCCCACATCACCAAGGGGATCGGAACCACGCAGGAGTGTCCTAACACCAATGTGGCCACATCATAGAAAGGTGAGGAACCCAACACATGTGGCCTCAAAGCAGAGGACCCACATCTCCAAGGGACTCGGAGTGAGGTAGGCAGGAGTAGCCTTACAACACAGGGCCCATAGAATAAAAAGGTGAGGAATCCAGTAATTGGAAGCTCCCAGCAGGCGGCCCAGGGCACCCAGTCTATGAGATCTAGGCCGCAGTGAACTCACAGCAGAGGGCCCACATCATGATACTGTGAGCAACCCAGCCATTGGGACCTCAGAGCAGAAGGCCCACATCCCCATGGGGATGGGAAACTGGCAGGAGTGTCATCGCACCAGTGGGCGCACATCAGAAAATGTGGGGAGCCCAGCAGTTAGGGCCTGATGCCAGAGGGCCCTCATCACCGAGGGGAGGAGGCTCCCATCCCGCTCCAACTGCAACCAGAGGGCCCACTTGGCCAAGGCGACGTGTGCCATCCAGGCACGAGTGACCTCACAGCAGAGAGCCCACCTCCCAGAAGTGTGAGGTATCCAGCCAGGATCAGACTCTCACCAGAGGGCCCACATCACCAAGGGGATGGGAACCAGGCAGGAGTGTCCTCACACCAGTGGGGCCACATCAATAAAAGCTGAGGAAACCGGCACATGTAGCCTCAAACCACAGGACCTACATCACCAATGGGGGGAGTGAGGAAGGCAGGAGGAGCCTCACAACACAGGGCACAAAGAATAAAAAAGGTGAGGAATCCAGCAGTTGGAACCTCGCAGCAGGCGGCCCAGAACACAGGGGCTATGGGATCTAGGCCTGAGTGAATGAACATCACAGAGCCAACACCATGAAACTGTAAGGAACCCAGGCGTTGGGACCTCAGAGCAGAAGGCCCACATCCCAATGGGGATGGGAACCTGGCAGGAGTGTCCTGGCATCACTGGGCTCACATCAGAAAACGTGGGGAGCACAGCAGTTAGAACCTGACGCCAGAGGGCACTCATCACTGAGGAGAGGAGGCTCCCAGCAGGCTCCAACTGCCACCAGAGGGCCTACGTCTCCAAGGCAATGGGAGCAAGCCAGGCAGGATTTACCTAAGAGCAGAGGGCCCACCACACAGAAGGGTGAGGAACGCAGCCAGTGTCAGACTCTCACCAGAGGGCCCACATCACCAAGGGGATGGGAACCAGGCAGGAGTTTCCTCACACCATTGGGGCCACATCATTGAAAGGTGAGGAACCCAGCACATGTGGTCTCGAACCAGAGGACACACATCACCAAGGGGCTGCGAATGAGGCAGGTGTCTGGACGGGCACATTTAACTCTCATTTCCCACCAGGAAGAGGAATTAACCAAACGCTGAGCATGCCGTGCCGGAACCAGATTACAGCCTGAAGCAAACCTGCGGTTTTGTGGCCAGCTCACAAGGAAGCGAGTTAAGAAAGGAAATCAGGGGCACTGTAATTCTCAAACCTGCAGAGTTATAAATGACAGCTATTGGCAAAAATATATTGAAGTAAGGCTGCAAAGAGGACTTGAAAACGAGGCAGAATTGCAGGAATCAGATTTCAGGAGGTAGATTTGAATTGCATTTAAAGCATATGAAAAGCAGCAGATCTTTGACAGTGATGCACTTGGACAAAAAGTGCATATACATTTTTTCCTGAATACATTCAGGAAAAAACGCATATGCTCTTTTTTGTCAACCAAGCACTCGAGCAATGGAAATCTGCACTACAATGAAGTCTCTTTTCCCATTCGTCAAAATGGCCATCTGAAAAAAGTGTAAAAACAAGAAACACAGGACAGGCCATGGAGAACAGGGAGCCTTGTTATGCTGATGGGTGGGATGTCAATTGCCAACAGACACTCTGGAGATGTTTATGATGTATCCTGAAACATCTAAAAAACAAAGCTACAGAGCCTAGGTCACTTCCACTTATGGCCCTATAGCTTAGGAATATTAAAATCAACAAGACACAGCCAACACAAAATTTAGGGCTGCTGTGTTTACAAGAACCTTGAGTCCTGTGCACATTAAATATCCCAGAAAGAAAAAAATGGATAAAGAAGTTGTGCGACTTATGTACAACGGAATATCACTCAGCAATGAGATCAATGTCATCAGGCCTGTAGCAGCAAATTGAGTGGATTTAAGCACGATGATTCTAAGAGAAATATGTCACACAGAGAAAGATAGTTATCATAAGATATCACTAATAGAGGGAGTGTAAACTTGGCTCCACATGAACTGGATTACAAAACCGAACAGAGTCTCACATTTAGATAAAAAACTTATGCTTGCTTAAGGGGAAAGTTGAGTTGGGGTGCTGTATAAAACCAGAGATTGAAATTAGCACAGATACCTTTCCATAAGCCAAAAATGTAATAGACAAGACCTACTCCTTGCTCAACGAAATAGACTCATCCATGGTGTTTCACCTCACACTGGTTAGAATGGGCATCATCAGAAAATCTACAAACAACAAATGCTGGAAAGGGTGTGGAGATATGGAACCCTCTTCCAGTATTGTTGGGAATGTAAATTGATACAGTCACTGTGGAGAACATTATGGAGTTTCTTATAAAACTAACAATAGAATTACCATATGATACAGCAATCCCACTACTGGTCATATACCCAGACAAAACCATAAATTAAAAAACAACATTCAGTGCAATGTTCATTGCATCACTATTTACAATATCCAGGTAATGGAAGCAACCTAAATGCCCACAGACAGACGAATGCATAAAGATGTGGTACATATATAAAATGGAATATTACTAAGCCATAAAAAGGAATGAAATTGGGTCACCTGTAGAGACGTTGATGAATCTAGAGACTGTCATACACAGTGAAGTAAGTCAGAAAGAGAAAAACAAAACAAATCTTGTATATTAATGCATATATGTGGAACCTAGAAAAATTGTACAGATGAACCGTTTTGCAAGGCAGAAATAGAGCAAGAGATGTAGACAACGAACATATGGACACCAAGGGGGGAAAGCTGTTGGGGGGATGGTGGTGGGAGGTGTTGAGAGATTGGGATTGGCATGTATACATTTATATGTATAAAAGAGATAACCAAAAAGAACCTGCTGTATAAAAAATAAAATAAAATTCAAAATTAAAAAAAATAAAATTAAAAAAAGTAAAACAGAAAAAATATTCTTCCCTTCACATACATGTATTTATATGAATAAATTATTTCCATGCATATATCTGTAAATACAGAGGAGAAGAATAAAATCTACCTTGAACCAAAAACGAAAAAAAGAAAAAGAAAAACAGAACCCACCAGGTACACAGAGGAAAACCCTATCAGGTCACTTGCTCCAGTTGTAAACAATTCTGAAGTTGGTCAGTGGTGGGGAATCATCTCCCATTCAGCCAGCAGGCCCCACGCAACAAGCGTCCTCATTGCAAAGCTGGGGGACCATGCCGAGGCATCTGTGAGTAAACGTGGGCTGAGCCCCAGGCCAGCTGCTGCTGAAATGTTCCCACCCTTCCCAGGTAAAACACCTGAATATGTACAAGGACTTGAAAGCCTAGAGGAAGGGCCATGGAGCCACACGAGCGACAGCATGCCGGCCGACTTGATGCCTGCAGGCCAGCCAGGATGGTCCTGGCCCTGGGTGCTCTTCTGGAAGCTTTCCATTTTCCTGCCTGAGATACCCCTCCTGTCCTGGCCCCCACTGCTTTCTTCCTTCCTCACCTCTCCCCAGGAAGAAATTCCAGCAGCAGGTATGGGTGACACATCCTCTTCCTTAGCAGGTGGCATCTTGGCAACTGCTGCAGAAAGTCCAGCAGAGCCCCACTCACACTGGACCACCCACAAAGCCGTGGCCTCTCACTCCCTCCCACCAGTCCAGCCCCGAGACTGTTGACAGGGCAGAGAAAATGGCGTCAGGCACAGCTGCAGGGGCTCTTGCTGCCTGGAGCGGTGTTTATATCGATCTCAACCCAGGCACACCTGGGGAGGTCTGGCCGGCACGGTCAGGCTGCCCAGGTCAGCCAATCATCAACCCTCAGGGTCTCACAGTTGCAGAAAATGGAACTTTCTGAATCGGCCAGGTCCAAGGAACAGGTGTGGGCTCTTGAGAGTCAGGATAGACAAGGGGCTGTAGTTCTGGCTTGTTTTCTAATCATTTTATCTGGCCCATGAGTGGGAGACAACTTCAAGAAAACCCTCTGCTAATGAGAGGAACCCAGGAGTCAGGGAGAGGAGGGGAGGGTGGTGGGTGGAGACAGAGGCCTGGTGCCCCGGGTGCAGTGGAAGTCTCTGGAAGACCAGGTGGAGGGAGGCCGCACAGAGTGATCCCCAAGATCACAGACCTTTTGGAGCTGCTGTTTGTTAGTACAAGTACTGCTCTGAGGTGCTCTGTGTCAGATCTGAGCGACAGGTGAGCTGGGAGTGCTTTGCAATGTGCGCTATGTGCACGGTTCCTGTTTGCACAGACTTGCCACGGAACATGCAAGGGTAGCTCTGTATCCTGGGAGGGACGTGACAACGAGAGCCCCATGGGCTGCAGGTGACCTGCCCAGGGAACACCATATCCTGGGAGGGGCCTGAACACGAGGGCCCTGTGGGCTGGGGTGGGGGTGGGGTACCTGCCTGGGTGAGCTCCATATCCTGGGATTGGCCTGACTTTGAGAGCCCCATGGGCTGCAGCAGTCAAGGTAACGGATGTCAGGAGAGTCAGTGAAGCCACCGAGGATATACCTCCAGTAGTTCCTAAATCCTATACCCTGCTGGTTATTCTACCAACGACCAGGACTTGGTATTCTGTATTAGTCTTCAATGATGCCTTCTTTTACACTTTTTTCACATGGCCCTTTTGACCGGGGGGCAGTGAGACTTCATTGTAGTGCAGATTTCCTTTAAACGCTTGCTTGGTTGGCCAAAAAGTGCGTATGCGTTTTTTCCTGAATATATTCAGGAAAAAACCAATATGCTCTTTTTGGCCAAGTGCATCATTGTCGACATTCTGCCTCTTTTCCTATGCTTTAAGTGCAATTCCAGTCTACCCCCTGAAATCGTTTTCCTGAAATTCTGCACCGCTTTAAAGCCCTCTTCACAGACTTATTTGAATATATTTTGGACGATAGCTATCATTCATAACACTGCAGGTTTGTGGATTACAGTGCCCTTGAGCTCTTTTCTTCAACTCGCTTACTTGTGAGCTGACCGCAAAACCGCAGGATTGCTTCAGGCCCTAATCTGTTTCCACCAGGGCACGCTGAGCCTTTGGTTAATTCCTCTTCCTGGTGGGAAATAAGCGTTCCATTTGTCCGTGCAGACACCTACAGCTAGTCTCTCATTGGATCTCCAAATTCCTGTTCATCTTGCACAGAAATTGCAAAGTGTGCCAAACAGGAGGTTAAAGGCACTGACTCTCCAAGTGGGGAGAGTGTTAGTAAAGCGTCTGGAATGGTGAACCCGAGTACCAGGGGACGAAAACTGAGATGCATTTGAAAACGTTTCCCAATGACATGGTGGAACGTACTCTGGGTTTCCCATGCATGTTTTAGCTGAAGGAAGAATCCCTTAAACCTGGAGAGTTCGGACCCATGGAATGGGTACCATGCAGTATGACTTCAAAGGGTCAGCATTTGCTCATCGAACCTCACCAATGCCATCAGCCCGAAGTGTCCAGCTTTATGTCTCAACCTAACCCTTACCCGAAACCTTACCCTTATCCGTCCCCTAATCATACGCTAACACTAACCCGTATCCTAACACGTACGCTCATCTTAAACCGTTGTCTTACCCTAACCTGTACCCTAAACCGTCCCCGTCCCCAAACCCTAACAAACCCTAACCCTAACTCTTACCCAAAGCCTTACCCTAAACCATCCCCTAATCGTAACACGTATGCTAACACTAACCTGTACCCTAACATGTACTCTCACCCTAAACCGTGGTCGTACCCTAAGCTGTACCCTAAACCGTCCCCATCCAGTAACCCTAAAACTAAACCTAACCCTAACGATAACCCTTACCCGAAACCTTACCCTAACCCGTCCCCTAATCCTAACCCGTACGCTAACACTAAACCGTACCCTAACACGTACGCTCACCCTAAACCGTTTTTGTACCCTAACCTGTACCCTAAACCATCCGTGTCCCAGTCCCCTAACCCAAACCCTAACCCTAATCCTTACCCGAAGCCTTACTCTAACCCTTCCTTTAATCCTAACCCGTACGCTAACACTAACCCATACCCTAAAACGTACGCTCACCCTAAACCGTTGTCGTACCCTAACCTGTAACCTAAACCGTCCCCGTCCCCTAACCCTAACCCTAACCTTAACCCTTACCCGAAGCCTTACACTAACCCGTCCCCTAATCCTAACCCGTACGCTAACACTAACCCGTACCCTAACATGTACGCTCACCCTAAACCATTGGCGAATCCTAACCTGTACTCTAAACCGTCCCCGTCCCTGTCCCCTAATCCTAACCCTGACCCTTACTCGAAGCCTTACCCTAACACGTCCCCTAATCCTAACCCGTACGCTAACACTAACCCATAACCTAACACGTACGCTCACCCTAAACCGTTGTCGTACCCTAACCTGTACCCTAAACCGTCCCCGTCCCCTAACCCTAACTCTAACCCTAACCCCAACCCTAACCTTTACCCGAAGCCTTACCCTCACCCATCCGCTAATCCTAACCCGTACGCTAACACTAACCCGTACCCTAACACGTACGCTCAACCTAAACTGTTGTCGTACACTAACCTGTACCCTAAACCGTCCCCGTCCCCTAAACCTAACCCTAACCCTAACCCTTACCCGGAGCCTTACCCTCACCCGTCCCATAATACTAACCCGTACGCTAACACTAATCCGTACCCTAACAACTACGCTCACCCTAAATCGTTGTCGTACCCTAACATGTACCCTAAACCGTCCCCGTCTCCTAACCCTAAACCTAACCCTAACACTAACCCTAACACTTACCTGAAGCCTTACCCTCACCCGTCCCCTAATCCTAACCCGTACGCTAACACTGACCCGTACCCTAACACGTACGCTCACCCTAAACCGTTGTCGTACCGTAACCTGTACCCTAAACCGTCCCCGCCCTTACCCCTAACCCTAACCCTAACCCTAACCCTAACCCTTACCCGAAGCCTAACACTCACCGTCCCCTAATCCTAACCCGTACGCTAACACTAACCCGTACCCTAACACGTACGCTCACCGTAAACCGTTGTCGTACCCTAACTTGTACCCTAAACCGTCCCCGTCCCCTAACACTAACCCTAACCCTAACCCTTACCCGAAGCCTTACACTCACCCGTCCACTAATCCTAACCCGTACGCTAACACTAACCCGTACCCTAACACGTACGCTCACCCTAAACCGTTGTCGTACCCTAACCTGTACCCTAAACCGTCCCCGTCCCCGTCCCCGGCACCTAACCCTAACCCAAAACCTAACCCTTACCCAAAGCCTTACCCTCACCCGTCCCCTAATCCTAACCCGTATGCTACCACTAACCCGTACCCTGACACGTACACTCACCCTAAATGCTGTCGTACACTAACCTGTACCCTAAACCGTCCCTGTGCCCGTCCCGTAACCCTAACCCTAACCCTAACACTAACCCTAACCCTTACCAGAAGCCTTACCCTCACCCGTCCCCTAATCCTAACCCGTACACTAACACTAACCCATACCCTAACACATAAGCTCACCCTAAACCGTTGTCGTACCCTAACCTGTACCCTAAACCGTCCCCGTCACCATCCCCTAACCCTAACCCTAACCCTAACCCTTACCCGAAGCCTTATCCTCACCCGTCCCCTAATCCTAACCCGTACGCCAACACTAACCCGTAACCTAACACGTACGCTCACCCTAAACCGTTGTCGTACACTAACCTGTACCCTAAACCGTCCCCGTCCCCTAACCCTAACCCTAACCCTAACCCTAACCCTTACCCGAAGCCTTACCCTCACCCGTCCCCTAATCCTAAACCGTACGCTAACACTAACCCGTACCCTAACACGTACGCTCACCCTAAACCGTTGTCGTACCCTAACCTGTACCCTAAACCGTCCCCGTCCCCTAACCCTAACCCTAACCCTAACCCTTACCCGAAGCCTTACCCTCACCCGTCCCCTAATCCTAACCCGTACGCTAACACTAACCCGTACCCTAACACGTACGCTCACCCTAAACCGTTGTCGTACCCTAACCTTTACCCAAACCATCCCCGTCGCTAACCCTAACCCTAAACCTAACCCTAACCCTAACCCTTACCCGAAGCCTTACCCTCACACGTCCCCTAATCCTAACCCGTACGCTAACACTAACCCGTACCCTAACACGTACACTTACCCTAAAACGTTGTCGTACCCTAACCTGTACCCTAAACCGTCCCCGTCCCCTAACCCTAACCCTAACACTAACCCTAACCCTAATCCTTACCCGAAGCCTTACACTAACCCGTCCCCTAATCCTAACCCGTACGCTAACACTAAACCGTACCCTAACACGTACGCTCACCCTAAACCGTTGTCGTACCCTAACCTGTACCCTAAACCGTCCCCGTCCCCGTCCCCTAAACCTAAACCTAACCCTAACCCTTACCCGAAGCCTTACCCTCACCCGTCCCCTAATCCTAACCCGTACGCTAACACTAATCCGTACCCTAACACGTACGCTCACCCTAAACCGTTGTCGTACACTAACCTGTACCCTAAACCGTCCCCGTGCCCATCCCCTAACCCTAACCCTAACCCTAACCCTAACCCTTACCCGAAGCCTTACCCTCACACTTCCCCTAATCCTAACCCGTACGCTAACACTAACCCGTACCCTAACACGTACGCTGACCCTAAACCGTTGTCGTACCGTAACCTGCACCCTAAACCGTCCCCGTCCCGTAACCCTAACCCTAACTCTAACCCTAACCCTAACCCTTACCCGAAGCCTTACCCTCACCCGTCCCCTAATCCTAACCCGTACGCTAACACTAAACCGTACCCTAACACGTACGCTCACCATAAACCGTTGTCGTACCCTAACCTGTACCCTAAACCGTCCCCGTACCCTAACCCTAACCCTAACCCTAACCCTAACCCTTACCTGAAGCCTTACCCTAACGCGTCCCCTAATCCTAACTCGTACGCTAACACTAACCGGTACCCTAACACGTACCCTCACCCTAAACCGGTGTCGTACCCTAACCTGTACCCTAAACCGTCCCCGTGCCCGTCCACTGACCCTAACCCTAACCCTAACCCTAACACTTTCCCGAAGCCTTACCCTCACCCGTCCCCTAATCCTAACCCGTACGCTAACACTAACCCGTACCCTAACACGTACGCTCGCCGTAAACCGTTGTCGTACGCTAACCTGTACCCTAAACCATCCCCGTCCCCTAACCCTAACCCTAACCCTTACCCGAAGCCTTACACTCACCCGTCCCCTAATCCTAACCCGTATGCTAACACTACCCCGTACCCTAACACGTACCCTCACCCTAAACCGTTCTCGTACCCTAACCTGTACCCTAAACCGTCCCCGTCCCTGTCCCCGTCCCCTAACCCTAACCCTAACCCTAACCCTTACCCGAAGCCTTAACCCACCCGTCCCCTAATCCTAACCCGTACGCTAACACTAACCCGTACCCTAACACGTACGCTCACCCTAAACCGTTGTCGTACCCTAACATGTACCCTAAACCGTCCCCGTCCCCTAACCCTAACCCTAACCCTAACCCTAACCCTTACCCGAAGCCTTACCCTCACCCGTCCCCTAATCCTAACCCGTACGCGAACACTAACCCGTACCCTAACACGTAAGCTCATCCTAAACCGTTGACGTACCCTAACCTGTACCCTAAACCGTTCCCTTCCCCTAACCCTAACCCTAACCCTAACCCTAACCCTTACCCGAAGCCTTACCCTCACCCGTCCCCTAATCCTAACCCGTACGCTAACACTAACACGTACCCTAACACGTACGCTCACCCTAAACCGTTGTCGTACACTAACCTGTACCCTAAACCGTCCCCGTCCCCATCCCCTAACCCTAACCCTAACCCTAACCCTAACCCTTACCCGAAGCCTTAACCTCACCCGTCCCCTAATCCTAAACCGTACGCTAACACTAACCCGTACCCAAAACATACGCTCACCCTAAACCGTTGTCGTACCCTAACCTGTACCCTAAACCGTCCCCGTCCCCTAACCCTAACCCTAACACTTACCCGAAGCCTTACCCTCACCCGTCCCCTAATCCTAACCCGTACGCTAACACTAACCCGTGCCCTAACACGTACGCCCACACTAAACCATTGTCGTACCCTAACCTGTATCCTAAACCATCTCCGTCCCTTAAGCCTAACCCTAACCCTAACCCTAACCCTTACCCGAATCCTTACCCTCACCCGTCCCCTAATCCTAACCCGTACGCTAACACTAACCCGTACCCTAATACGTATGCTCACCCTAAACCGTTGTCGTACCCTAAACTGTACCCTAAATCGTCCCCGTCCCCGTCCCCTAACCCTAACCCTAACCCTAACCCTAACCCTAACCCTAACCCTTACCCGAAGCCTTACACTCACCCGTCCCCTAATCCTAACCCGTACGCTAACACTAACCCGTACCCTAACACGTACGCTCACCCTAAACCGTTGTCGTACCCTAACATGTACCCTAAACCGTCCCCGTCCCCTAACCCTAACACTAACCCTAACCCTAACCCTAACCCTTACCCGAAGCCTTACCCTCACCCGTCCCCTAATCCTAACCCGTAGGCTAACACTAACCCGTACCCTATCACGTACGCTCACCCTAAACCGTTGTCGTACCCTAAATTGTACCCTAAACCGTCCCCGTCCCCGTCCCCGTCCCCTAACCCTAACCCTAACCCTTACCCGAAGCCTTACCCTCACCCGTCCCCTAATCCTAACCCGTACGCTAACACTAACCCGTATCCTAACACGTACGCTCACCCTAAACCGTTGTCGTACCCTAACCTGTACCCTAAAGCGTCCCCGTCCCCTAACCCTAACCCTAACCCTAACCCTAACCCTAACCCTTACCCGAAGCCATACCCTCACACGTCCCCTAATCCTAACACGTACGCTAACACTAACACGTACCCTAACACGTACGCTCACCCTAAACCGTTGTCGTACCCTAACCTGTACCCTAAATCGTCCCCGCCCCCTAACCCTAACCCTAACCCTAACCCTAACCCTTACCCGAAGCCTTACCCTCACCCGTCCCCTAATCCTAACCCGTACGCTAACACTAACCCGTACCCTAACACGTACGCTCACCCTAAACCGTTGTCGTACCCTAACCTGTACCCTAAAGCGTCCCCGTCCCCTAACCCTAACCCTAACCCTAACCCTAACCCTTACCCGAAGCCTTACCCTCACCCGTCACCTAATCCTAACCCGTACGCTAACACTAATCCGTACCCTAACACCTACGCTCACCCTAAATCGTTGTCATACCCTAACATGTACCCTAAACCGTCCCCGTCCCCTAACCCTAACCCTAACCCTAACCCTAAACCTCACCCGAAGCCTTACCCTCACCCGTCCCCTAATCATAACCCGTACGCTAACACTAACACGTACCCTAACACGTACGCTCACCCTAAACCGTTGTCGTACCCTAAACTGTACCCTAAACCGTCCCCGTCCCCATCCCGTAACCCTAACCCTAACCCTAACCCTAACCCTTACCCGAAGCCTTAACCTCACCCGTCCCCTAATCCTAAACCGTACGCTAACACTAACCCGTACCCAAAACATACGCTCACCCTAAACCGTTGTCGTACCCTAACCTGTACCCTAAACCGTCCCCGCCCCCTAACCCTAACCCTAACCCTAACCCTAACCCTTACCCGAAGCCTTACCCTCACCCGTCCCCTAATCCTAACCCGTACGCTAACACTAACCCGTACCCTAACACGTACGCTCACCCTAAACCGTTGTCGTACCCTAACCTGTACCCTAAACCGTCCCCGTCCCCTAACCCTATCCCTAACCCTAACCCTTACCCGAAGTCTTACCCTCAGTCGTCCCTTATACCTAACCCGTACGCTAACACTAACCCGTACACTAACACGTACGCTCGCCCTAAACCGTTGTCGTACACTAACCTGTACCCTAAACCGTCCCCGTCCCCGTCCCTTAACCCTAACCCTAACCCTAACCCTAAACCTTACCCGAAGCCTTACCCTCACCCGTCCCCTAATCCTAACCCGTACGCTAACACTAACCCGTACCCTAACACGTACGCTCACCCTAAACCGTTGTCGTACCCTAACATGTACCCTAAACCGTCCCCGTCCCCTAACCCTAACACTAACCCTAACCGTAACCCTAACCCTTACCCGAAGCCTTACCCTCACCCGTCCCCTAATCCTAAACCGTACGCTAACACTAACCCGTACCCTAACACGTACGCTCACCCTAAACAGTTGTCGTACCCTAACTTGTACCCTAAACCGTCCCCGTCCCCGTCCCCGTCCCCTAACCCTAAACCTAACCCTAACCCTTACCCGAACCCTTACTCTCACCCGTCCCCTATTCCTAACACGTACGCAAACACTAACCCACACCCTAACACGTACGCTCACCCTAAACCGTTGTCGTACCCTAACCTGTACCCTAAACCGTCCCCGTACCCTAAACCTAACCCTAACCCTAACCCTAACCCTAACCCTTACCCGAAGCCTTACCCTCACCCGTCCCCTAATCATAACCCGTACGCTAACACTAACCCGTACCCTAACAGGTACGCTCACCCTAAACCGTTGTCGTACCCTAAACGGTACCCTAAACCGTCCCCGTCCCCTAAACCTAAACCTAAACCTAACCCTAACCCTAACCCTTACACGAAGCCTTACCCTCACCCGTCCCCTAATCCTAACCCGTACGCTAACACTAACCCATACCCTAACACGTACGCTCACCCTAAACTGTTGTCGTACCCTAACCTGTACCCTAAAGCGTCCCCGTCCCCTAACCCTAACCCTAACCCTAACCCTAACCCTTACCCGAAGCCATACCCTCACCCGTCCCCTAATCTTAACCCGTACGCTAACACTAACACGTACCCTAACACGTACGCTCACCCTAAACCGTTGTCGTACCCTAACCTGTACCCTAAACCGTCCCCGTCCCCTAACCCTAACCCTCACCCTAACCCTAACCCTTACCCGAAGCCTTACCCTCACCCGTCCCCTAATCCTAACCCGTACGCTAACACTAACCCGTACCCTAACACGTACGCTCACCCTAAACCGTTGTCGTACCCTAACCTGTACCCTAAAGCGTCCCCGTCCCCTAACCCTAACCCTAACCCTAACCCTAACCCTTACCCGAAGCCTTACTCTCACCCGTCAGTTAATCCTAACCCGTACGCTAACACTAATCCGTACCCTAACACCTACGCTCACCCTAAATCGTTGTCGTACCCTAACATGTACCCTAAACCGTCCCCGTCCCCAAACCCTAACCCTAACCCTAACCCTAACCCTAACCCTTACCCGAAGCCTTACCCTCACCCGTCCTCTAATCCTAACCCGTACGCTAACACTAACACGTACCCTAACATGTACGCTCAACCTAAACCGTTGTCGTACCCTAACCTGTACCCTAAACCGTCCCCGTCCCCATCCCCTAACCCTAAACCTAACCCTAACCCTAACCCTTACCCGAAGCCTTAACCTCACCCGTCCCCTAATCCTAAACCGTACGCTAACACTAACCCGTACCCAAAACATACAGTCACCCTAAACCGTTGTCGTACCCTAACCTGTACCCTAAACCGTCCCGCCCCCTAACCCTAACCCTAACCCTAACCCTTACCCGAAGCCTTACCCTCACCCGTCCCCTAATCCTAACCCGTACGCTAACACTAACCCGTACCCTAACACGTACGCTCACCCTAAACCGTTGTCGTACCCTAACCTGTACCCTAAACCGTCCCCGTCCCCTAACCCTAACCCTAACCCTAACCCTAACCCTAACACTTACCCGAAGCCTTACCCTCACCCGTCCCCTAATCCTAACCCGTACGCTAACACTAACCCGTGCCCTAACACGTACGCTCACACTAAACCGTTGTCGTACCCTAACCTGTATCCTAAACCGTCTCCGTCCCTTAACCCTAACCCTAACCCTAACTCTAACCCTTACCCAAATCCTTACCCTCACCCGTCCCCTAATCCTAACACGTACGCTAACACTAACCCGTACCCTAACACGTACGCTCACCCTAAACCGTTGTCGTACCTTAAACTGTACCCTAAATCGTCCCCGTCACGGTCACCTAACCCTAACCCTAACCCTAACCCTTACCCGAAGCCTTACCCTCACCCGTCCCCTAATCCTAACCCGTACGCTAACACTAACCCGTACCCTAACACGTAAGCTCACCCTAAACTGTTGTCGTACCCTATCTTGTACCCTAAACCGTCCCCGTCCCCGTCCCTTAACCCTAACCCTAACCCTAAACCTAACCCTTACCCGAAGCCTTACCCTCACCCGTCCCCTAATCCTAACCCGTACGCTAACACTAACCCGTACCCTAACACGTACGCTCACCCTAAACCGTTGTCGTACCCTAACATGTACCATAAACCGTCCCCGTCCCCTAACCCTAACACTAACCCTAACCCTAACCCTAACCCTTACCCGAAGCCTTACCCTCACCCGTCCCCTAATCCTAACCCGTACACTAACACTAAACCGTACCCTAACACGTACGCTCACCCTAAACCGTTGTCGTACCCTAACCTGTACCCTAAACCGTCCCAGTCCCCTAACCCTAACCCTAACCCTAACACTAACCCTAACCCTAACCCTTACCCGAAGCCTTACCCTCACCCGTCCCCTAATCCTAACCCGTACACTAACACTAAACCGTACCCTAACACGTACGCTCACCCTAAACCGTTGTCGTACCCTAACCTGTACCCTAAACCGTCCCCGTCCCCTAACCCTAACACTAACCGTAACCCTAACCCTAACCCTTACCCGAATCCTTACCCTCACCCGTCCCCTAATCCTAACCCGTAGGCTAACACTAACCCGTACCCTATCACGTACGCTCACCCTAAACCGTTGTCGTACCCTAAATTGTACCCTAAACCGTCCCCGTCCCCGTCCCCGTCCCCTAACCCTAACCCTAACCCTAACCCTAACCCTTACCCGAAGCCTTACCCTCACCCGTCCCCTAATCCTAACCCGTACGCTAACACTAACCCGTACCCTAACACGTACTCTCACCCTAAACCGTTGTCGTACCCTAACCTTTACCCAAACCATCCCCGTCGCTAACCCTAACCCTAACCCTAACCCTAACCCTAACCCTTACCCGAAGCCTTACCCTCACACGTCCCCTAATCCTAACCCGTACGCTAACACTAACCCGTACCCCAACACGTACACTTACCCTAAAACGTTGTCGTACCCTAAACTGTACCCTAAACCGTCCCCGTCCCCCAACCCTAACCCTAACACTAACCCTAACCCTAATCCTTACCCGAAGCCTTACACTAACCCGTCCCCTAATCCTAACCCGTACGCTAACACTAACCCGTACCCTAACACGTACGCTCACCCTAAACCGTTGTCGTACCCTAACCTGTACCCTAAACCGTCCCCGTCCCCGTCCCCTAACCCTAAACCTAACCCTAACCCTTACCCGAAGCCTTACCCTCACCCGTCCCCTAATCCTAACCCGTACGCTAACACTAACCCGTACCCTAACACGTACGCTCACCCTAAACCGTTGTCGTACACTAACCTGTACCCTAAACCGTCCCCGTGCCCATCCCCTAACCCTAACCCTAACCCTAACCCTAACCCTTACCCGAAGCCTTACCCTCACCCTTCCCCTAATCCTAACCCGTACGCTAACACTAACCCGTACCCTAACACGTACGCTGACCCTAAACCGTTGTCGTACCGTAACCTGCACCCTAAACCGTCCCCGTCCCGTAACCCTAACCCTAACTCTAACCCTAACCCTCACCCTTACGCGAAGCCTTACCCTCACCCTTCCCCTAATCCTAACCCGTACGCTAACACTAAACCGTACCCTAACACGTACGCTCACCATAAACCTTTGTCGTACCCTAACCTGTACCCTAAACCGTCCCCGTACCCTAACCCTAACCCTAACCCTAACCCTAACCCTTACCTGAAGCCTTACCCTAACGCGTCCCCTAATCCTAACTCGTACGCTAACACTAACCGGTACCCTAACACGTACCCTCACCCTAAACCGGTGTCGTACCCTAACCTGTACCCTAAACCGTCCCCGTGCCCGTCCACTGACCCTAACCCTAACCCTAACCCTAACCCTTTCCCGAAGCCTTACCCTCACCCGTCCCCTAATCCTAACCCGTACGCTAACACTAACCCGTACCCTAACACGTACGCTCGCCGTAAACCGTTGTCGTACGCTAACCTGTACCCTAAACCGTCCCCGTCCCCTAACCCTAACCCTAACCCTTACCCGAAGCCTTACACTCACCCGTCCCCTAATCCTAACCCGTATGCTAACACTAACCCGTACCCTAACACGTACCCTCACCCTAAACCGTTCTCGTACCCTAACCTGTACCCTAAACCGTCCCCGTCCCCGTCCCCTAACCCTAACCCTAACCCTAACCCTAACCCTTACCCGAAGCCTTAACCCACCCGTCCCCTAATCCTAACCCGTACGCTAACTCTAACCCGTACCCTAACACGTACGCTCACCCTAAACCGTTGTCGTACCCTAACATGTACCCTAAACCGTCCCCGTCCCCTAACCCTAACCCTAACCCTAACCCTAACCCTAACCCTTACCCGAAGCCTTACCCTCACCCGTCCCCTAATCCTAACCCGTACGCGAACACTAACCCGTACCCTAACACGTAAGCTCATCCTAAACCGTTGACGTACCCTAACCTGTACCCTAAACCGTTCCCTTCCCCTAACCCTAACCCTAACCCTAACCCTAACCCTTACCCGAAGCCTTACCCTCACCCGTCCCCTAATCCTAACCCGTACGCTAACACTAACACGTACCCTAACAAGTACGCTCACCCTAAACCGTTGTCGTACACTAACCTGTGCCCTAAACCGTCCCCGTCCCCATCCCCTAACCCTAACCCTAACCCTAACCCTAAACCTTACCCGAAGCCTTAACCTCACCCGTCCCCTAATCCTAAACCGTACGCTAACACTAACCCGTACCCAAAACATACGTTCACCCTAAACCGTTGTCGTACCCTAACCTGTACCCTAAACCGTCCCCGTCCCCTAACCCTAACCCTAACCCTAACCCTAACCCTAACACTTACCCGAAGCCTTACCCTCACCCGTCCCCTAATCCTAACCCGTACGCTAACACTAACCCGTGCCCTAACACGTACGCTCACACTAAACCGTTGTCGTACCCTAACCTGTATCCTAAACCATCTCCGTCCCTTAAGCCTAACCCTAACCGTAACCCTAACCCTTACCCGAATCCTTACCCTCACCCGTCCCCTAATCCTAACCCGTACGCTAACACTAACCCGTACCCTAATACGTATGCTCACCCTAAACCGTTGTCGTACCCTAAACTGTACCCTTAATCGTCCCCGTCCCCGTCCCCTAACCCTAACCCTAACCCTAACCCTAACCCTAACCCTAACCCTTACCCGAAGCCTTACCCTCACCCGTCCCCTAATCCTAACCCGTACGCTAACACTAACCCGTACCCTAACACGTACGCTCACCCTAAACCGTTGTCGTACCCTAACATGTACCCTAAACCGTCCCCGCCCCTAACCCTAACACTAACCCTAACCCTAACCCTAACCCTTACCCGAAGCCTTACCCTCACCCGTCCCCTAATCCTAACCCGTAGGCTAACACTAACCCGTACCCTATCACGTACGCTCACCCTAAACCGTTGTCGTACCCTAAATTGTACCCTAAACCGTCCCCGTCCCCGTCCCCGTCCCCTAACCCTAACCCTAACCCTAACCCTAACCCTTACCCGAAGCCTTACCCTCACCCGTCCCCTAATCCTAACCCGTACGCTAACACTAACCCGTATCCTAACACGTACGCTCACCCTAAACCGTTGTCGTACCCTAACCTGTACCCTAAAGCGTCCCCGTCCCCTAACCCTAACCCTAACCCTAACCCTAACCCTAACCCTTACCCGAAGCCATACCCTCACCCGTCCCCTAATCCTAACCCGTACGCTAACACTAACACGTACCCTAACACGTACGCTCACCCTAAACCGTTGTCGTACCCTAACCTGTACCCTAAATCGTCCCCGCCCCCTAACCCTAACCCTAACCCTAACCCTAACCCTTACGCGAAGCCTTACCCTCACCCGTCCCCTAATCCTAACCCGTACGCTAACACTAACCCGTACCCTAACACGTACGCTCACCCTAAACCGTTGTCGTACCCTAACCTGTACCCTAAAGCGTCCCCGTCCCCTAACCCTAACCCTAACCCTAACCCTAACCCTTACCCGAAGCCTTACCCTCACCCGTCACCTAATCCTAACCCGTACGGTAACACTAATCCGTACCCTAACACCTACGCTCACCCTAAATCGTTGTCGTACCCTAACATGTACCCTAAACCGTCCCCGTCCCCTAACCCTAACCCTAACCCTAACCCTAAACCTCACCCGAAGCCTTACCCTCACCCGTCCCCTAATCCTAACCCGTACGCTAACACTAACACGTACCCTAACACGTACGCTCACCCTAAACCGTTGTCGTACCCTAAACTGTACCCTAAACCGTCCCCGTCCCCATCCCGTAACCCTAACCCTAACCCTAACCCTAACCCTTACCCGAAGCCTTAACCTCACCAGTCCCCTAATCCTAAAACGTACGCTAACACTAACCCGTACCCAAAACATACGCTCACCCTAAACCGTTGTCGTACCCTAACCTGTACCCTAAACCGTCCCCGCCCCCTAACCCTAACCCTAACCCTAACCCTAACCCTTACCCGAAGCCTTACCCTCACCCGTCCCCTAATCCTAACCCGTACGCTAACACTAACCCGTACCCTAACACGTACGCTCACCCTAAACCGTTGTCGTACCCTAACCTGTACCCTAAACCGTCCCCGTCCCCTAACCCTATCCCTAACCCTAACCCTTACCCGAAGTCTTACCCTCAGTCGTCCCTTAAACCTAAACCGTACGCTAACACTAACCCGTACACTAACACTTACGCTCGCCCTAAACCGTTGTCGTACACTAACCTGTACCCTAAACCGTCCCCGTCCCCGTCCCTTAACCCTAACCCTAACCCTAACCCTAACCCTTACCCGAAGCCTTACCCTCACCCGTCCCCTAATCCTAACCCGTACGATAACACTAACCCGTACCCTAACACGTACGCTCACCCTAAACCGTTGTCGTACCCTAACATGTACCCTAAACCGTCCCCGTCCCCTAACCCTAACACTAACCCTAACCGTAACCCTAACCCTTACCCGAAGCCTTACCCTCATCCGTCCCCTAATCCTAAACCGTACGCTAACACTAACCCGTACCCTAACACGTACGCTCACCCTAAACAGTTGTCGTACCCTAACTTGTACCCTAAACCGTCCCCGTCCCCGTCCCCGTCCCCTAACCCTAAACCTAACCCTAACCCTTACCCGAACCCTTACTCTCACCCGTCCCCTATTCCTAACCCGTACGCAAACACTAACCCACACCCTAACACGTACGCTCACCCTAAACCGTTGTCGTACCCTAACCTGTACCCTAAACCGTCCCCGTACCCTAAACATAACCCTAACCCTAACCCTAACCCTAACACTTACCCGAAGCCTTACCCTCACCCGTCCCCTAATCATAACCCGTACGCTAACACTAACCCGTACCCTAACAGGTACGCTCACCCTAAACCGTTGTCGTACCCTAAACGGTACCCTAAACCGCCCCGTCCCCTAACCCTAAACCTAAACCTAACCCTAACCCTAACCCTTACCCGAAGCCTTACACTCACCCGTCCCCTAATCCTAACCCGTACGCTAACACTAACCCGTACCCTAACACGTACGCTCACCCTAAACTGTTGTCGTACCCTAACCTGTACCCTAAAGCGTCCCCGTCCCCTAACCCTAACCCTAACCCTAACCCTAACCCTTACCCGAAGCCATACCCTCACCCGTCCCCTAATCTTAACCCGTACGCTAACACTAACACGTACCCTAACACGTACGCTCACCCTAAACCGTTGTCGTACCCTAACCTGTACCCTAAACCGTCCCCGTCCCCTAACCCTAACCCTAACCCTAACCCTAACCCTTACCCGAAGCCTTACCCTCACCCGTCCCCTAATCCTAACCCGTACGCTAACACTAACCCGTACCCTAACACGTACGCTCACCCTAAACCGTTGTCGTACCCTAACCTGTACCCTAAAGCGTCCCCGTCCCCTAACCCTAACCCTAACCCTAACCCTAACCCTTACCCGAAGCCTTACCCTCACCCGTCAGTTAATCCTAACCCGTACGCTAACACTAATCCGTACCCTAACACCTACGCTCACCCTAAATCGTTGTCGTACCCTAACATGTACCCTAAACCGTCCCCGTCCCCTAACCCTAACCCTAACCCTAACCCTTACCCGAAGCCTTACCCTCACCCGTCCTCTAATCCTAACCCGTACGCTAACACTAACACGTACCCTAACATGTACGCTCAACCTAAACCGTTGTCGTACCCTAATCTGTACCCTAAACCGTCCCCGTCCCCATCCCCTAACCCTAAACCTAACCCTAACCCTAACCCTTACCCGAAGCCTTAACCTCACCCGTCCCCTAATCCTAAACCGTACGCTAACACTAACCCGTACCCAAAACATACGCTCACCCTAAACCGTTGTCGTACCCTAACCTGTACCCTAAACCGTCCCCACCCCCTAACCCTAACCCTAACTCTAACCCTAACCCTTACCCGAAGCCTTACCCTCACCCGTCCCCTAATCCTAACCCGTACGCTAACACTAACCCGTACCCTAACACGTACGCTCACCCTAAACCGTTGTCGTACCCTAACCTGTACCCTAAACCGTCCCCGTCCCCTAACCCTAACCCTAACCCTAACCCTAACCCTAACACTTACCCGAAGCCTTACCCTCACCCGTCCCCCAATCCTAACCCGTACGCTAACACTAACCCGTGCCCTAACACGTACGCTCACACTAAACCGTTGTCGTACCCTAACCTGTATCCTAAACCGTCTCCGTCCCTTAACCCTAACCCTAACCCTAACTCTAACCCTTACCCAAATCCTTACCCTCACCCGTCCCCTAATCCTAACACGTACGCTAACACTAACCCGTACCCTAACACGTACGCTCACCCTAAACCGTTGTCGTACCTTAAACTGTACCCTAAATCGTCCCCGTCACGGTCACCTAACCCTAACCCTAACCCTAACACTTACCCGAAGCCTTACCCTCACCCGTCCCCTAATCCTAACCCGTACGCTAACACTAACCCGTACCCTAACACGTAAGCTCACCCTAAACTGTTGTCGTACCCTATCTTGTACCCTAAACCGTCCCCGCCCCCTAACCCTAACCCTAACCCTAACCCTAACCCTTACCCGAAGCCTTACCCTCACCCGTCCCCTAATCCTAACCCGTACGCTAACACTAACCCGTACCCTAACACGTACGCTCACCCTAAACCGTTGTCATACCCTAACCTGTACCCTAAACCGTCCCCGTCCCCTAACCCTATCCCTAACCCTAACCCTTACCCGAAGTCTTACCCTCACTCGTCCCTTAAACCTAACCCGTACGCTAACACTAACCCGTACCCTAACACGTACGCTCGCCCTAAACCGTTGTCGTACCCTAACCTGTACCCTAAACCATCCCCGTCCCCATCCCTTAACCCTAACCCTAACCCTAACCCTAACCCTTACCCGAAGCCTTACCCTCACCCGTCCCCTAATCCTAACCCGTACGCTAACACTAACCCGTACTCTAACACGTACGCTCACCCTAAACCGTTGTCGTACCCTAACATGTACCCTAAACCGTCCCCGTCCCCTAACCCTAACACTAACCCTAACCGTAACCCTAACCCTTACCCGAAGCCTTACCCTCACCCGTCCAATAATCCTAACCCGTACGCTAACACTAACCCGTACCCTAACACGTACGCTCACCCTAAACCGTTGTCGTACCCTAACTTGTACCCTAAACCGTCCCCGTCCCCGTCCCCGTCCCCTAACCCTAACCCTAACCCTAACCCTTACCCGAACCCTTACTCTCACCCGTCCCCTATTCCTAACCCGTACGCAAACACTAACCCACACCCTAACACGTACGCTCACCCTAAACCGTTGTCGTACCCTAACCTGTACCCTAAACCGTCCCCGTACCCTAAACCTAACCCTAACCCTAACCCTAACTCTAACCCTTACCCGAAGCCTTACCCTCACCCGTCCCCTAATCATAACCCGTACGCTAACACTAACCCGTACCCTAACAGGTACGCTCACCCTAAACCGTTGTCGTACCCTAAATGGTACCCTAAACCGTCCCCGTCCCCTAACCCTAAACCTAAACCTAACCCTAACCCTAACCCTTACCCGAAGCCTTACCCTCACCCGTCCCCTAATCCTAAACCGTACGCTAACACTAACCCGTACCCTAACACGTACGCTCACCCTAAACTGTTGTCGTACCCTAACCTGTACCCTAAACCGTCCCCGTCCCCGTCCCCTAACCCTAACCCTAACCCTAACCCTTACCCGAAGCCTTACCCTCACCCGTCCCCTAATCCTAACCCGTACGCTAACACTAACCCGTACCCTAACACGTACGCTCACCCTAAACCGTTGTCGTACCCTAACCTGTACCCTAAAGCGTCCCCGTCCCCTAACCCTAACCCTAACACTAACCCTATCCCTTACCCGAAGCCTTACCCTCACCCGTCAGTTAATCCTAACCCGTACGCTAACACTAATCCGTACCCTAACACCTACGCTCACC